>NW_026111631.1:195000-237500 GCF_024679095.1 Eriocheir sinensis | reverse complement strand
GAACTCCTCCAGGCTAACGCGGGCCTTGCGAGTTGCACCGCGGCGGTACGCCACACAGATCTTGATCTGCGTGGCTTCGGCGTCTGGTTTCCCGCTGCACCTGAAGAGGTACTCCAGGTCCAGCGGGGCAGTGACGGAGGTGGGGCCGGACGCCTCCGGGAAGGCGAAGGCGGCCACCTTCCGCGAGCTGAGGCTCGCCAGCACCCGACGCCGGCAAAGGGTGATGGTCACCTTGTGGGGCCGCGCCCCGCCGCCGCCGTCGGCAGCCAGCACGACAGGTGCCGAGCACGGTGCGTCGGATGTTGTGCTGCTGCAGGTTTTAGGGAACATTCTGCTCACTAATTTGTCTTCATTTGTATTGTAAATGTTTGACAAAAGTCATGAGTGAACGAGGCGGCGGCAGTTACAACAAAATAAGCTGGTGGCGGCCGCCGCCTTGCCTGGCAGAGCCTGCCCCACTGCTGCCAAGGCTCAGTTTCCTGCATTGTGTGTTTGTGTGTGTGTGTGTGAGAGAGAGAGAGAGAGAGAGAGAGAGAGAGGAGAGAGAGAGAGAGAGAGAGGAGAGAGAGAGAGAGAGAGAGAGAGAGGCGGGGGGGGCGTGGTTCTACATACATATAAGCCATAAATTCTGAGTGCTCCCCATATACACTCGGGGTACAAAAAAAAAGCAATGGTAAACACAATGAAATATAAAAACGACGCAGAGGCTTTTCTTTACGTCCGGAGCAAGAGGAATAGGAGGAGAAGAAGGAGGGAGTTATGTTAAAGTTGATGAAGAATATGTAGATTATGAAAAAAAAGAGAGAAACGAGGTAGACGATGAAAGGAAGAAGTTTATAATAAAAAAGAAGGAAGAATATGAAGAAGAGAAAGAAGGCGAAGAAGTAAAATATTAACAAGAAGATGAAAAAGAAGAAGAAGAAGAAGAAGAAGAAGAAGAAGAAGAAGAAGAAGAAAAAGAAGAAGATGGGAGAGAAAAGTGGGAGAAAGACTATAAATTAAGAAAAAAAGTATAAAAAGAGAAAGGGATTGAACAGAACAAGAAGAAGACAAAAAAGTAGGATACATAGGAAGTGAAGAAGACGTAAAGATGGGGAAAAAAATAAAAATAAAAATAAAGAGAGGGAGGAAACCGATAAACAATAAGAAATAGAACAAAACGTAGACATGAAGGAAACGAGGAAAAAGAAAAGAAAATAGAGAAAATACCAACAGAAGTAACAGTAGCATAGGGAATAAGCAGAAAGCGAGGATGATGAAGAAGGAAGAGCAGGAGAGAGAGAGAGAGAGAGAGAGAGAGAGAGAGAGAGAGAGAGAGAGAGAAAGGACTGGAGAAACTTGAAAGGAGGAGGAGGAGGAGGAGGAAGAAGACAAAGGTGGTATAATTTACGAAATATTATGTTCGTGGGATCAATGGCGTGTGTGTGTGTGTGTGTGTGTGTGTGTGTGTGTGTGTGTGTGTGTGTGTGTGTGTACGTAGGTATACCGTACACACACACACACACAAATCACAGTCATAAATCACATCTCGACCCACACAACAAACATTTAATGGCCGTGGGTTGACACTTTTCTCCCTTCCCTCCCTTTCCTCTCCCTCATTCATTCTCACCTCCCTACCTCCCTACCTTACTCTCCCTCCCTTTCTCAGCTTCCTTTTTCTCCTCTACGGCTCCCTCCCTCCCTTCCTCCTTTCCTTTCTCTCTTTCTCCCTCCTTTCCTCTCCCTCATTCTCACTTCCCTACCTACCTTCCTTTCTTTCTCTCTCCCTCTCTCACCATCCTACCTCCCCTCTGCGCCTCTTCCTCCCTCCTTCCATACCTCCATGCAGCTGTTTCTTCCCTCCTTTCCTCCCTCTCTCTCACCTACTCTCCTCCTCTCTCTCTCTCTCCCTCTCTCTCTCCCTTTCCTTTCTTCTATTTTCTCCATTCACTCGAGCGCTCATAACCAGCTTACCCGCAATCTCTCTCTCTCTCTCTCTCTCTCTCTCTCTCTCTCTCTCTCTCTCTCTCTCTCTCTCTCTCTCTCTCTCTCTCTCTCTCTCTCTCTCTCTCTCTCTCTCTCTCTCTCTCTCTCTCTCTCTCTCGTTTCATCCGCACCAGCCAAGTCTGCCCATGTTCACGGCCTGTACCAAACATCCGGGAGATGAACACCCAAAAATAAAACTGTCGGCCCACCACTGGAGGGCTCCTCACTCCACTGACACTCGTGGTGGAGCAGTGACACAGTGTAGTGTGCAGTGTTCACATATATTCTGTATTGTATGTTATTTTTTATAGTATATATATTTTTTATAGTTTATGTAGTTATTTTTTATATAGATTTTATTCTGCCCTTTGAATAGGCAGCACACGACAGTGCACCTTTGGGTATGTAAATAGTATACATGTGCCTATGTTTAAATGAAAAAAAGAGAGAGAGAGAGAGAGAGAGAGAGAGAGAGAGAGAGAGAGAGAGAGAGAGAATCAGACAGACAGACAGAAAACGAGAGAAAAAAAAGCAATAAAATAACCAACAAGAAAATGAGCTAGACTAACAAGACAAAAATAAAAAAAATAATAAAATGCAGCCAAATAAAAAATGGATTAACAAAAACACAAAAAAAGACAGAAAACGAGAAAAAACGAAAGCAATAACAAGCAACAAAAAAAGCAAACACGACCCGCACCCCTCCCCCCCAAAAAAAAGATAAAATGCAGCAAAATTCGGCGCCGCTCCCTAACAGGCTTCATACATTAACGCGCCTTCATTTACTTCCTAATTAACATTAAATTAGCACAGGTAAGGTCGCCCAGACTCAGGTAACCTTCCCCTAACAGGAAAGAGATGGCATGGGGAATGAAGGGAGGGAAGGGGAGGGGAGGGATTGGGGAAAGTGAAGAGAAGGGAAGGGAAGGGAAGGGAAGGGAGGGAGGGATGGGACTGGGAAAGGAGGAGAAGGGAAGGGAAGGGAAGGGAGGAAGGAGGAGAGTGGTGGGTTCTATCTCCCTGAGGAAAGATGGGCTGAGGGGTGAAGGAGGACAGAGAAGTAAGGGAGGAGAGGGAGGGAGTATGGAGAGGGGAAGGGAGGATGAGAAGGAAGGAAGGGAGGGGAGACGGACGGGGAGAGAGGAGGGGCAGGGAGAGGAGGGGAGAAGGTGTTTTTTCTCTCTACCAGGAACGAGATGGGTAGGAAGGGAGGGAGGGAGGAGAAGGGAGGGAGAGGGAAGGGAGGATGATGGGAAAGGATTAGAAAAGCACAAAGGAAGGGAAGGGAGGGAAAGGGAGAGAAGGAGGGAGGAGAGGAAACGGGAAGGAATGCATTGGGAGATGGGAAAAGGAGGAGGAGGGGATGGGAAGGAAGGAGAAGGTGGTAGTGTTTTAGGTGGGAGAGTAAGCATGGAAGAGGGGAGGAGGGGAAGGAGAAGGAAGGGAGGGAAGGGGAGAGGGGAGTGGAAGGAAGGGGAAGGTAAGGGAGGGGGGAGGAGGGAGAAGGTTGCAAATGACGTGTTTATGAACGAAGAGGGAAGGAACGCAGGGAGGAGAGGATAAAGGAATGAAGGGAAGAAAAGAAAGGGAAAAAAGAAGGAAAGAGAAGGGAAGAAATAAAGGAAGCGGAGGTGCAGTGAAGAGGAGAGTGTTGAGATAGTCTGAAAGAAAAGAGGAGGCCGGAAAGGGAGGGAAGGAAAACAATATGGATGTATTGACGAGGTTGAAAAAAAAAGGAGGGTGGGACAAAGGAGAGCCGTGGGGGGTGAAGAGAGAGAATGAGAGAGAAGCCAGGAGGGAGGAGGGGAAGAAGATGGGGAGAGTAGAGAGAAGAGGGCAAAAAAAAAAAAAGATGAAAGAGGGTGGAGAAAAGAAAAGAGCAAGAGAGTTAGGAAAGCAGCATGGGAGAAATGGGGAAGGGGAATGGATAGAGGATATGGGTTGGGAAAGAATGATGGAAGAAGAAGGGAAAGAGAAAAGGAAAAGGAGAGGAGATGGAGGCGATGAGCTTGGATATTGACCCAGATAGTAGATAAAGAGTTGGAGAGATGGAAAGGAGAGAGTAAAAGGGAAGAGACAAGAAAGGATAGAAGCTTGAACGGAGAAGAAGAGGGAGGAAGAGCTAAGGAAAGGAAAGGAAAAAGAAAAGGCTTCCTCTCATTTCTCAGCTCCTTCCTTTCTCCCTGCAACCAACGCTTTTCTTTAAAAGAAAATGCCTTAAAATTCAGCATAGCTCTAACAGGCTTCATACATTAACGCGCCTTCATTTACTTCCTAATTAACATTAAATTAGCACAGGTAAGGTCGCCCAGACTCAGGTAACCTTCCCTAACAGGAAAGAGATGGCATGGGAGGGAAGGGAGGGAAGGGAGGGAGGGGATTGGGGAAAGTGAGGAGAAGGGAAGGAAGGGAAGGAAGGGAGGAGGGATGGGACTGGGGAAAGGGAGGAGAAGGGAAGGGAAGGAGGGAGGTAGTGGTGGGTTCTATCTCCCCTGTGAGGAAAGATGGGCTGAGGGTGAAGGAGGACAGAGAAGTAAGGGGAGGAGAGGGAGGGGGAGTGGGAAGGGAGGATGAGAAGGAAGGAGGGAGACGGACGGGGAGAGAGGAGGCAGGGAGAGGAGGGGAGAAGGTGTTTTTTTTTCTCTCTACCAGGAACGAGATGGGTAGGAAGGGGAGGGAGGGAGGAGAAGGAGGGAGAGGGAAGGAGGATGATGGGAAAGGATTAGAAAAGCACAAAGGAAGGGAAGGGAGGGAAAGGGAGAAGGGAGGGAGGAGAAACAGGAAGGAATGCATTGGGAGATGGGAAAAGGGAGGAGGGATGGGAAGGAAGGAGAAGGTGGTAGTGTTTTAGGTGGGAGGTAAGCATGGAAGAGGGAGGAGGGAAGGAGAAGGAAGGGGGAGGAAGGGAGAGGAGTGGAAGGGAAGGGAAGGTAAGGGAGGGGGAGGGAGGAGAAGGTTGCAAATGACGTGTTTTATGAACGAAGAGGGGAAGGAACGCAGGGAGGAGAGGATAAAGGGAATGAAGGAAGGAAAAGAAAGGGAAAAAGAAGGAAAGAGAAGGGAAGAAATAAAAGGAGGCGGAGGTGCGTGAAGAGGAGTGTTGAGGATAGTCTGAAAAGAGGCGGAAAGTGAGGAAGGAAAACAATGGATATGACGAGGTGAAAAAAAAGGAGAATTAGGAGAGCGGTAGGGGGTGAAGAGAGAGAATGAGAGAGGGAAGATACAGAAGCCAGGAGGGAAGGAGGGGAAGATGGGGGAGGTCGCGAGCAGGGCAAAAAAAGATGAAGGGGTGGAGAAAGAAAGAGCAAGAGAGTTAGGAAAGCAGCATGTGAGGAGGGAGAAATGGGGAAGGGGAATGGATAGAGGATAGGTTGGGAAGAATGATGGAAGAAGAAGGGAAAGAAGGGAAGGAGAGGAGATGGAGGAGACGATGAGCTTGGATATTGAATAGTAGATAAAGTTGGAGAGATGGAAGGGAGAGAGTAAAAGGGGAAGAGACAAGAAAGGATAGAGATTGAACGGAGAGAAGAGGGGAGGGAAGGCTAAGGAAAGGAAAGGAAGGAAAGAAAAGGAAATAGCGAGGAGGAGAATAGGAAGAAGTTAGATGAGGTGAGAGGAGGGGCAGCGTTACCATATTATCGTATTCATCCACGCAGCACATTTGTTTCCCGGTTTCTGACTCACAGCTATCGCAAACAAACACCAACAAGTAAGGCTTTTAACGATAACTTTAACTGGAATCTCGTTATCTGTGTGGGTAGGAGAGTTTTGGGCACTGGAACTGATAAATGCGAAGTTTTAAGTACGATAATAAGGCAACGCTGGGAAGGAGTGTGGCGAGGGGTGGAGGGAAGTAAGAAATGAGCGGGAGAATAGAGTTGATAAAGGGAAAAACGGAGTGGGATGAGAGAGGGAGAGGGATGAGCAAGGGTGGGAAAGGGAGTTTGGTGAGTGCAGTGTGAGAGGAGATTGTGCGGAGTGGGATTAAGAGATGAGAGGGATGAGAGGATGAAAAGAATAATCCTTTCCTTTTTTTTTATTACTCTTGCCATGTAAATCCCACACACACAAAATGGAAAATCCCGGACTAAGTGTCTTTTTACGCACCTACAATTAACTCCATTACCTCTAGCCCGTGTGTGTGTGTGTGTGTGTGTGTGTGTGTGTGTGTGTGTGTGTGTGTGTGTGTGTGTGTGTGTGTGTGTGTGTGTGTGTGTGTCCGTCTTTCAACTTTATTCTACATTTATTTTTTCTCTCTTTCCATCATTAAAAAGAAAAAGAAAAAGAACAAAATACCGAAAAAACACAACAAACCTTCAAATAAAAAAGACCCAAAACAAACAAACAAAAAAAAAAAAACACAACAAAAAGAAAAAACAAAGAAAAAACAATAAAAACAACACAAACCCTCAAATAAAACAACAACAACCACGAACAAAGAAAACAAAAACAACCAACTAACAAAATATTAAAAAAATAAATCACAAACGTACATTACTTCCCCTCCAGCCTTTTCTTTCCTCCCTTCCTTTTTTATTTACCTTTGGCTCGGGAACAAACAATTTTGGGCTCGAGGCTGAAGACTGTAAACAAAAAGGGAGGTTTATTATATTTCCTGAGCCGAGGACTAGAGAGCAGGAGGGAGGGAGGGAGAGGGAGAGGGAGAGAAGGTGGGGGAGGAGAAGAAAGGGAAACGGGCTGGAGATAAGACGGAAGGGAGGAAGGTAAGGTGGGGTGGGGGTGGGGGGCTTAAGATTAATAGGGTAAGGAAAGGGGAAAAAGGAGAAGGCAGGTAAAGGATGAGGTAAGGGAAGGTGAAGGAATAGGGTAAGGAAGGAAGGAAGGAAGCGAGGTAAAATTGGGAGGTAAGGAGAGAAGGTTGTGGAGTTAGAGGAGAAGATATGAAAGACAAGGAGAGAAGAAAGGAAAGAAGGAAGGAGGGAAGGAAGGTAGGAAAGATGGAGGCAAGGAACTTAAGGAGAGAAGAGGGTAAGGAAGACACGGAAGGAATCAGAGAAGGAAGGAAGGAAGGAAGAAGGAAAGGGAAGGAAAGGTGGTAGTAAGTCTTAGGTTCATCTATTAGTGTGGGCGGAGGGAAGAAGGGAAGGGAGGAAGGAAGGAGTCAGGGTGAGGAAAGCAGGTATAGTTTCCGCGAGGGACAAGAAAGGAGAGAGGAAAAAGGAAGGGAAGGAAGGAAGGGGAGGAAGAAGGATGCAAGGAAGGAGGGAGGGAAGGAAGAAAGGTGGGAAGTAAGCAAGGAAGAAAGAAAAAAAAAAAAAGAGAAAGAAAAAAAGAAGAAAAGAAATAAAGAAAAAAAGAAAGTAAGGAAGGAGGGAGGAAAGGAAAGGAAGAAAGGTGTGAAGCAAGCAAGGAAGAAAGAAAGAAAGAAAGAAAGAAAGAAAGAAAGAAAGAAAGGAAGGAAGGAAGGAAAGAAGTAAGAAAGGAGGGAGGGAAGAAATAAATTGGTCTGAAGTTCATCTATTACCGAGGATGAAGGGAAAAGGGAAGAAGGGAGGAAGGAAGAGAGGAAGGGAGAAAGCAGGGTAAGGGAGGCGGGTAGGTCTCCACAAGGGACAAATTATATTAAGAAGACCTTCCACTGCTACATCAGACTCCGCCTCAGTAAGCAAGATCAGCGACGGAAAACTAATATCACTCCAGCAACATTAATATCTACACACGCGGATAATCTCAGCTACATGATTATGCCAAGGTAGTGGTTTTTCCCCTTGTGAAGAGATTCCGAGCGAGTATTAAATTTCGCCTTAGTGAACAAGATTAGCACAATAAAATCAGCTTCTCTGTGATAACCTCAATATTTTAAAATGCCGATAAATCATTAAATCTGAACAACAGGATTACGCAAAAGTCTGAGTTACAGTTAAAGATAATCTCATTCTCTATTTAATTCCTTCCTATTAAAAGATCTGCCGCAATTATAAAAACAAATATCACTCTTATGTAAAATTTATTATACTCCCACACCTCGACAACCTGAGCCCCGAGGTAGAATTTGCAATATAAAGAGATTCCAATTCCATATTCAATTCCGCTCAGAGATGATGAATGTAAGGTAAGGTAAGGGAAAGCGAAGGAATGGGGTAGCGTAGGGTAGGGTAGGAAGGTGACGAACCAGAACAAGATACAGAAAACAAATATCCCTCAAATTATGGAGCATTAATCTTTCCACTTGTTGAACTCTGATCTACATTCTTACACCAAGGTAGGAATTACCATAAAAGGATTCCAACTCTATATCAATTCCGCCTGTGTGAAGGGGGAAAGGAAGATGAGATTGAGGAAACAAATATCACTCAATTACGTAACATTATTTAATATTTCCGCATGTTGATAATTGGAACTGTACAAGATTACACTAAGGTTAGAATTTGTTGTCAAGAGATTCCAATTCCATATTTAATCCCGGGAAGTAATACCGTCTTGGTGGAGGAAGGAAGAAAAGCAATAAAATAAATATCACTCAAGTAACAATAAATTCTCACATGCCGATCATCTCCGCTATAACATTTTGCCAAGGTTAGAATTCACCGAAAAGATATTCCAATTCCAGTTTTAACCCGGTAGCTGCGTGGATCATATTTCTTAAAGGCCAATCTAAACGAGAAAGAATGAGAAAAAAATCATCACTCACGCAAACCATTCAAAATATACGTATATCAACGCATTGTGATCAGTTTATGCATAAGCTATTTTTGGGGGGATTATATCATGGCAAAAATTTAGCCCGTCGCTGGTACAAGGAAAGCCACAAATTAGGCCCGTCGCTGTTACCGGGTTAATCTCATCTTGGTGAAGAGAGGACAGAAGGAAGGAAGGAAGATAAGCAACATAAAATAAATATCACTCAGCTACGTATGAGCATCAATCTTCACTCAAGTCGATAAAATAAAATACACGACTACGCTAAGGTTGGATTCGCCGTAAAGAGATTCCAATTCTATATATAATTCCATCCTAATACAATATCTACGACAATAAAGCACGAACATCACTCTCTTACTTAACATCAATACTACACCACATCTCGATAACCTAAACGCCAAGGTAAAGTAAGATTCGCCGTACAGAGATTCCAATTCTATATATAATTCCACCCTAATACAATATCTACGACAATAAAACACGAACATCACTCTCTTACATAACATCAATACTACACCACATCTCGATAACCTAAACGCCAAGGTAAAGTAAGATTCGCCGTAAAGAGATTCCAATTCTTTATATAACTCCACCCTTATACAATATCTACGACGATAAAACACAAACATCACTCTCTTACATAACATCAATACTACATCCACATCTCGATAACCTAAACGCCAAGGTAAAGTAAGATTCGCCGTAAAGAGATTCCAATTCTATATATAATTCCACCCTAATACAATATCTACGACGATAAAACACAAACATCACTCTCTTACATAACATCAATACTACACCACATCTCGATAACCTAAACGCCAAGGTAAAGTAAGATTCGCCCTAAGGAGATTCCAATTCCACTTTAATCTCTTCATGGTGCAGGAAAAGGAGAATCACCCACCTGGTCGCCTCGCCCTGAAAGGAATCTAATACGCTGCCAAATTTCGCTAATCCCGAGCCGAGAGCCACGACGGGAGGCGGCGTGTTCCGGGCGCAGGTGAGGCTCATTAGGGGTTCGGGGAGGTGAGATTAGGGTTTCTTTCTGCGCTTTCTCGGGGAAGTTTGCTTTAATTTGGCGCTGTTTGTTATCCAAGGCGCGCTGTGGTTGCGTCTTTGCTTGCTTGGCTGTTGCGATGAATGAAAAAGGAGGCGAAAATATTGTACAAGTAGTTATTAGGCTATTGCTTGTCTGCCTGTCACGATACATAAATAGAGGTGAATGATATTATCGAGGGTGTTCATTTATTACGTCTTTGCCTGCTTGGGCGTTGCGCTGAATGAAAAAGGAGGGGAAAATATTGTACAAGTATTTATGTTATTAGGTTTTTGCTTGCCTGCCTGTCACGATACATAGATATGGGTGGATATTATCGAGGTCGTTCATTTATTACGTCTTGCTTGCCTGGCCGCTACGATGGATGATGAAAAGGAAAAATATTACCCAACGTGTTAGTTCATTATATATTTTCTTGCCTGCCTGTCACGATGCATGTAAACAGGAGGTATAATATTATCGATGGTGTTCATTTATTACGTTGTTGGTTGCTTGGCGGTCACGCTAGATGAAAAAATGTTTTGCATGCAGGTAACGAAACACTATAAATTAATTGCAGTAATATAGTTTTGCGGGTAAGTTTGTTGTGATTTGTTTTAATTTAATGAGGCTCCATTTTCCTTTTTCTTTGGCATGACGAAAAGAAAAAAAATATGTCATGTTAACTTTTCCCTTCAGAGGCTTCGTATGATTAGGAGAAGGCGCTGTTTGCATTTTTCTCTTTCGTATTTTCGCGGGAAAGTTTGTCTTTTTAAACTTTGTGTCGCTCAACGTCAAAGGTATTACTTGATTCCTTGTTGCATGAGAAAGGCGGAAGGAAAGTCTGTTCTGGGAGGGAGGGAGAGGGTGGAGGCATTACTAAGTCTTCTATAACAATATTTCGTGTTTATGCCTCACCGGATTTTTTTCTTAATATATATCTTTTCAATTTCCTTTTTTACATCAATACCAACTGGAAGGGTGACTACGATTTGGCGAGGATTGGCTATATTTCCCCTTCATAACGTTTACAAATATAATATCATACAAAGTTTTTTTTCATGCCCTATATTTCCCCTTCATAACGTTTTACAAATATCATAACACACAAAGGATTCCTCATTCAGTGGTGGTGACTATGTAGGTAACAATGAATATAAGTGTGTAAAGCAATCGTCAATACCCATCTCTTAGCTTTTTAGACATTATTTTTCCTCCAGCCTATACATTTTTATTCTTTTGTTACTCTTCACGTTACGTTACTGTTGCTCATTAATTTTTCATATCCATATCTACCCATCGAGGGGACTCTGTTTGGGTCTATAAGAAAAAATCCCTAGACGCTCTTTATTTTATTTATTCATTTATTTATATATTTATTTTTTTGCCAATGGTGATTTTATATTTCCGCGGACAAACTTTCCCTAATCCGGTCTCCTCACTATATCAGGTTTTCTTTGTTTCCTTTCTTCCTCGCCGAGACCATGAGGAGATAAAGACAATGTGTTCACGTTAACCTCGAGATCCAGGGGTTGTCTAATCTCATTTTGCGAGGCAAGTATTGAGTTTCCTTCCTCCGGTTTTAATACGGTGCGACGCAATGCTCTTCCTTCCTTAATTGGCTCTTAAAGGCTGGTATTATAAGACACTTTCGCTTCTCACATCAGCTATTTCTAAAGGTCAAAGAGGGGGTCAGTCGGGTTATAATTAGCGTTTCTTCAGATTCATGGTACAGAAGAAGGGCCGAACTACCATCAGGGTCATAAAACTACTACTGGATATGCCCACAACTCCTACGAAAGCCTTGTCAAATATGTGTTCTTGGGCGGCGAAATGTCTTATACTACAACCCTTTGCTGATCACGACGCTGGGACCAAAGAGGAGGATAATGTTGCAGTGTTTGTAATGTAATGTATATTGCTAACATAGTGCGCCGCGACGTTCTTCCTCGGCTTTCTTTGTTGACCATATAATGCCAGGACAAAGAGGGGAAGAACAACGCAAGTCATGTAATGTAATGGTAATATGGTGCGACCCTATGCTGCACCATCTTCCTCGTCTCTCTTTTGTTTATCAAGACGCACCGGGGAGAGAGAGAGAGAGAGAGAGAGAATGCTGTTCTTCAAAAGTGATAAGTGGTTTTCTTAGAGTATTTAGGTGGGGAAGTTAAATTAGGTGTGGATAATTACATATATTATCTAAGGTGTTGTTTAATGTCTTTCCTCCTTGCTTCCTCGATTGTTTATTTATCTAAGGTGTGGATAAGAATTTAAGGCGTTGTTCCTTCCTCATCTCCTTTTCATGTAGCGTGACCATCAAAGAAACAATGATAAAATGAAAAAAACCACGATGAACATTTTTTTACCTCTTTTTTTCATCTTCTTTGCTTTCGTTACATACATAAAGAAGAGAAAAAATAGTGCTAACGTTCACCTTAATACCTCAGCCTCGTCTCAAACCCAACGTTGCCAAATTCTCGTTTTTCACCTTTTATGTTTGCTGATTTCCAACCACAAAACTGTCTTCTCCGCCCAAATAACTGGCTTGGTCGCACTAATAACTGGTTTGGTATATAGTTAGCGTTAAAATGGTTAATTATTGCTGTTTCTTGGCAATAGTTATGGGGCAGAAACCGGTAGATATGATGCTCCGAGTACGATAATCTGGCATCGCTGCGTGGACCCCAATAAGGAGATTCACTTATAATTATCGTTAAAATAGTTAATTCCTGATGTTTCTTGGCAATAGTTAGGCGTCAGAAACCGGTAAATACAATGCTCTGAGTACGATGATCTGGCAACGGTGCTCAAATTACGTTTTCTTTTAGTATTTAGTGTTAAGTAGTTAGCATTTAATAGAAGTTTATTTTCCCCGTGATGTATGCCTTTGTTCAACACGATGCAAGACAAAGGAGGAACGAAGATTACCATGTTCTGAGAAGGTGGAGTTGCATTTTTTTATTACCTTACCGAGGAAGTTTATAAGCTTGTGTAAATATGGAACTGATCTTTTAGCTAATCCGATATTTGACGCATGGGAAAGGAAGGAAAGCAGGACAAGGGAGATAAATATTGCCTCCTTGCCTTCCTCTCTCTCTCTCTCATCTCAATCCACTCCATGATAGTTGACTCCTTGGGTAACACTGTGTATGAGAAAGAAATGAAGAGGGGAGAAGATAAGGGTCGTATTTTAAGACATTTCGCCGCCCAAAAACACATATTTGACAAGGCTTTCGCAGGAGTTGTGGGCATTTCCAGGAGTAGTTTTATGGCCCTGGTGTTAGTTTGACCCTTCTTCTGTACCGTGAACCTGAGGAAACACTCATTAGAACTCGACTGACCTCCTCTTTAACCTTTAGAAATTGTTAATGTGAGAAGCGAAAGTGTCTTATAATACCAACTTAAGTATTGCCTCCTAGTTTCCCACACTCTCTCTTCTCATGCACCTCAATCCACCGCGTAAGGAGGGAGGGAGGGAGAGGTTTGTTTTAACTCATATGGCTCAAAATCAAAGGCGTTATTTTACTCCGTCCCTGTCGCCACAAAGAGAGGGAGGAATGTATCATGTGTGTGTTAACCTCGGCATCACAGGTTCACTTTGCCTCATTCCGGGACGCTGGTATTAAGTTTTCCTTTGGCATATTTGCTGGGAAGTATATCTTGATTTGGATAAAACGAGAGGCAGGGAGAGAGTGTGTGTGGGGGAGATAGATAGATAGATAGATAGATAGATAGATAGATAGATAGATAGAGAGAGAACATGTATCTAAATAGTTAAATAAGCAATAACAGTAATTTGGATACATAAAGATAGAAAGATAGATAGACAGAGATAAAGGGTGGGAGAAAAATATAATACCTGAGTAGTTCGAATAAGCAATAAAATGTAAAAGGAAATCATATACCTTAAAATTAACGTGTATATACTTTAGAAAAAATGTAGAACTCTAAGCCTTTCCCCGGACTCTCCTCAACGCGATACAAAGAAACAAGAAAATATTGTGTGTGTTTAGGTTTTAACCCTCAGGCTTGCTTCATCTCCTTCCTAGAACACGGCATTAGATTTTCCACGGCTCTTATTATAGTCTTGCGGGGAGGGCCAATCTAATTTTTCTCTTTTTGGCCACTCTACTCTATTCAGGAGCAGTAAGTAGCGGGTGTTTTTTCATTGCACTGTCTCCTCTGCGGTAAAAAAAATAGATGGCCTCTCGGTCTAATGCCCATATTCTTTAGCGTGTCGCCGCCTCAGTTCGCCTGTTTGAAAAGCCTCACGTGGAAGTTCCTGAGGCTTTTCATGAACGTCCTTGTGATACTAATGATTGTTTGTACGACTTCCGCATCTTCAGTTCATGTACAGAAACAAAATAGTATACGTCAATACATAATTCCTTTCGCTCTATCCACTGACACTATTTTTTTTCCAATGCTTCAGCTCCGGCGCGTGTTTAGGCGAGGCGGATTAACTGTTTCATTGTCACGCTGAGAAGAGTGACGCTTGTTGTTGTTCGCACCGACACGCTTCCTGGTGCATTAGTTCGCCCTTCACGCTAATCAAAAAACTGTATGGACTCTCAATTGAGTTTTTGGCAGTTTATGTAAATATGCGACACTTAATTAAAAGGTTTGATGGCCACGTGTATATGCTCTCTGATTTTTATGATAATTGAGTGAATATATGAACTGTGAAGTGATTTTGTGTTTTTTTGTGTGTGTGTTTTTTTATTAATTTAAGCTTGTTTTATTATTCCAGGATTTTGTTTTCTATTTAATGTTAGAAGAAGAAGAAGAAGAAGAAGAGTAGGAGGAGGAGGATTAAAGGAAGACGACGCGAAAAATAAATCAATTGATAGAAAACAGAATAGGCCGGGAAGGTTGATAAATAACAAAGTGAATTAGAAGAACAAGAAGAACAAACACAAAAAAAAACACGAACTAAACAAGAAGAACAAGAAGAACGCCTACTTGAAATAATATGTGAACTAAGAGGGAGAGAAAGAAAAAGTTTAAAGAGGAGACATGAAAAAATAAGTCACTGGCTTATTTGACTCGTCTCCACCTGTTGCTCTTGCTTTCATCCTTCCCGCCCTCTTCCTCTCCTCCCTTCCCTCTCTCCCTTCCTCTCTCCCATCCTTCCTTTCTCCTTCCCCCTCTCCCTTCCTTCCTTCCTTGCCTTCTCCTTCCCTCCTCGCCTTCCTTCCCACGCTCTTCTTATCTCAATCCACTGCGTACGGGAAAATAATAAAAGGAGATTAGAGAGAGTGGGAGAGAGAGAGTTCAAAGCTACACAATCCTCCTTCCCTTACTTCCTTTCCCTTCCTTCCTTCTGCTCCTTCTCTCGCTTCAAATCCCTTCCTTTCCTTTCCTTTCCTTCCCTTCCCTTCGTCCCATTTTCTCTCCTCTCTTTTCTTTTCCTTACTCACTTTTTCTTTCTCCAATTTTCTTTCCTTCTCTCTCCCTCAATTTCCTTCCCTTCCTTCCAGTTCTTTTCCTCTCATTCCCTTCATTTCCTTCTCTCCTTCCTTTCCATCCCTTCATTACTGTTTCTCTCCTAGTTTACTTCCCTTCTCTTCTCATTCCCGTTCATTCCCAGCCCACCATTCCTGTTGCTTTTCGCTCCCTTCCTTCCTTCCCTCCTTCCAATTCTCATATCTATTTCATTGCCTGCTATTCCTCTCCTTTTCCCTATCATCTTTTACCCTTCCTTCTATTTCCTTTCCTCTCACTTAGTTTCTCTTCCATTTCCTCGGTTTTTCCCTTCCCCTCAATACAGAGGAGGATGGCAAAGATGATTCAGGGGGTGAGAAACTAGCCGTTATGTTCTTAAAACTGTTTTTTTCCTTTCCTTCTCCTCTCCTTCCCTTTACCCCCATCCTTCTCTTTCCCTTTCTCCCCTTCCACCTCTCCCTTCCCCGACCCCTCCCTTCCTTCCAGTTCCTTTTCAGCCGCGTGAAGTGATTAAAAAACTTGGCGTCGCTGGTGATAAGCTTTCCACTCTAACTTGTGGCGCCGCTGCGATTTCCTCAAGGCAAGACGGCGGCCACTGTTCCGATGCCCCCGAAACCTTTCTGTGGGAGCTAGTTCATTTAGGACCCCCTCCATGACCCTTCCTCCCTTCCCATGTCCCTCCTGTTCCTCCCTCTCACTGTCCCTCTAGTCTCCTGTTCCTGTTTATCTCTATCTCCTTCCTTCTCTACCCATTCCTCTTGTTCCTTCTTCCTCCCATTTCTCTCTTTCTTCAGCCCCTATATCTTCTATCTCTTCTTCTATTCTTCTTTCTCCCATTCCTCCCTTCTCCTGTTCCTCCCTCTCTCTCTCCCTCCCTCTGTCCCTTCCTCTGTTACCTAAAGTCCTATTTCTCCCCCTCCTCTCCTCTCTTTATTTCATTTACTTCTTTTTTTCTTAGCCCTTTGCTTTTCTTCTCCCTCCCTCATGTCCCTCCCCTTTCTGTAGCAACCTTCTTCTCCCTTTCTTCCTTCTCCTGTTCTTCCTTTTCCTATTCCTCCTTCTATCTGTCCCTCTCTCCTTCTGTCTCTCTTTTTCTCTCTCTAGCTCTGTCCCTCCCTCTCCTTAAGTCGGCCACTGTTCTGCCGCCTCTAAAGCCTTTCTGTAGGGGGGTAATTCATTTAGGATACCCCCTCTTTGACTCCCCCCTCCACTCCCCTCTCCTCTCCCTCCCCCTCTCCATCTCCTGTCCCTCCCTCCTGCTGTTACCTAATGGCCTACTGCTGCTCTTCCTTATACTTCTGTCACTTGTGTTTCCATTTTTTTATACTACTTTACTTTTTGTTTATGTAGCTGATATTTTTTTTAGAACCATTTCCCTTCCTTCTCCCCTTCCATTTCTGTCCCTTCCCTCTTTTCCTGTTCCTCTTTCTCCTTTCCCTCCCTCTTCTGTCCCTAAAATTGGTCTTCTGTCACTCTTGTCCTGTCCCTTCCTTCTCTCTTTCCTGTCCCTCCATCTTATGTTCCTCCCTATCCTGTCTGTCTATGTCTGTCTGTCTGTCTAGTACCTAATGTCCTTGTATTCACCCTTCCTGCCGTCTCTTCGTTCCACTTTTTCTTTCCTCCTGCTTCTCTTTTTTGTTCCATTATTTCTTTTTCTTTTCCTTTCTGTCTTTGTTTATGTAAGAGATAATTCACTTAGTACCCTTCCCCTACCCCCCCCCCTGTCCCTCCTCTTTCGTTATCTATTACTCTCTCTCTCTCTCTCTCTCTCTCTCTCTCTCTCTCTCTCTCTCTCTCTCTCTCTCTCTCTCTCTCTCTCTCTCTTTGCCTCCTCCTCCTCCTCCTCCTCCTCCTCCTCCTCTTCCTCCTCCTCCTAGTTCCCATCCCTCAAGTCTTACATAGCCTGATCCGCTCCCCTCCTCTTCCTCCCCTTCCCTTTTTCCCCTCCCTTCCCACCTCAACACCTATCCCCCTCCCCTTTCTTCCCCTCTCTTTTTGTAATACCATATGTCACCTTACCTCTTATTTCTTTTACCCTTATTCCCTCGTTTCTCTTGTCTCCTCCTCCTCCTCCTCCTCCTCCTCCTCCTCCTCCTCCTCCTCTTCCTCCTCCTTGAGTCTGATAAAACGAAGGTCACTCAGACGAATTTTGTTGCTACTCAGAGTCAACGAAAACCAATAAACGTGAGAGTAAATGCGTAAAAGTAAGAAAGTAAATAAGTAAATAAACGACACGTAGAATAAAATCAGTTAACAGAACATCGTATTTCAACAGTAGTAGTATTATCATTAGCAGTAGCAGTAGTAGTAGTAGTAGTAGAAGTAGTAGTAGTTGTAGGAGGAGGAGGAGGAGGAGGAAAAGAAGGAGGAATAGGAAGAGGAGGATACGGAGGCGGAGGAGGAAGAGGAGGAAGACGAAGACGAGGACGAGGAGGAGGAGGACGAGGCAAAGTAAGAAAAAAAAAACAAAAAATAAACTAAAGGCGATGAGTAAGGTGGGGATGTGGTGATGGCGGTGGTTATGTTGCTGTTGTTGTTGTTGTTGTTATTTTTCTGGTGGTGGTGGTGGCGGGGGTGGCGGGGAGGAGTAGTCTAATGAGGCAGCGTCTCTGGTGTCTAGTCAGCAGCTAATCAGCATCACATCAGTTGTTTTGTTAATAAGCTTTGATAACGAGCCGCCGCCAGACCAGATTTTGTTTAGCCGAGCAGCGTTTTGGGTTGTCAGTATTCATGCGTCTACTTTTACTCAGTTTATTTATTTATTCATCACTTAGCATTTATTTAGCTGTCTATTAGTATACTCTTGCAATACGATGACGGAACACATTCTTGACATACTCCTGGCGACTCCTCTCTTCTTCTAAAAGAGGGCATAGACGAAGAAATAAGATGAAGAACAAGAGAACAAGTGCTATAAGAGGAACAAGGAAAAGAACAAGAACAAAAACATGAAAAAAGAACTAGCTATATATATAAAAAAGAACAATAAGAACAAAAGCAACTAGAATAAGAACAAAAAAACAAGAAAAAGAAAAAGCTAAAAGAACAAAAGAACAAAAATAACAAGAGCAAGTAGAACAAAAAAGCTAAAAGAACAAGAAATAACAAAAAAAAAGAACAAAAAACAATAGCAAAAAAACAAGAGCAGGGAAAAACAAAAACAAGAATAATTTACTTACCTGTAGAAGGTCCACACAAAAAAGAGAAGACATTCCAATCACCATCATCATCATACCTGAAAAAAAGAAAATCATCATTATTATCATCATCATTACTACTACAACTACCACTAATACAACAACCACCATTACAACTCTCTCAACCACCACCACCGCTACCTATAACAACTGTATCTCTCTCCTGTCGCCAACGCTTTCATCACTATCACAACCATCAGCACCCAACGAACCCGACGCAAGCCTTTCCGCCACTCGCTCGGGATCACAAAACAACGCGAGGTGCCGCCGATAAATATAATCACTGCTCTGAACGCTTGCGACAAATCCACGCTGCGAGATAAGAAAAAACAAAGACGAGAGAAAAAAAAGTAATTGGAGCTGAACGTGAATCGACATTACTCCCGATAGAGACACGCGCTAAGAGACAGAAGGAACGGGGGAGAAAAAGGGAAAGAAAAAGGAGCAGGGAAAAATCTATGCAATGACCGTGACGTCTGAGAGGAAAAAAATGAAGAGTAGGAATGTAAAGGAGTGAAAAGGGATAACAGAAAGGAAAGGCGACGTAGGAAAGGGAGCAGACGGAGATATAAGAAAGGAAACAGAGAAAGGGACGATGAGAAAGAAGAAAGAGAAGTTGAAAGGGAAAAATGAGAGAAAGAAAAAAAGAAAAATGAAGAAGGAAATGTATGAAAAGGAGAAATTTGAAGGAATAGACATAGTTGGAGGGAAGGGGAAGGAAAGGAAAGGGAAGGAAAGAAAAGAGGATGTTAGGGAGTGGAAGGGAAGGGAAAGGAAAGGAGTGGAAAGGAAATAGAAAGAAAGAAAAGGAAAGGAAAGAAAAGGAAATGAAGGAAAGGAAAGGGAAAAGAAGAGAAAGGATGAGACGGAAAGGGAAAGGAAGATATGAGGAGGAAAGGAAAGAAAAGCAAAAGGAAGGGATGGGAAGAGAAGGGAAGTGAAGGCAGGGAAAAGGAAGGGAAGGGAAGGGAAGGGTAAGGGAAGGGAAGAAGAAATGAAGGCAGGGAAAAGGAAGGGAAGGAAGGAAGGGAAGGAAGGGAAGGAAGGGAGGGAAGGAGGGGAAGGAAAGGAAGGGAAGGAAGGAAGAAAGGAAGGGATGGTAAGAGAAGGGATGGGATGAGAAGGGTAATGTAGGCAGGGAAAAGGAAGGGAAGGAAAGGAAAGGAAAGGAAAGGAAAGGAAAGGAAAGGAAAGGGAACGGGAAGGGAAGGAAAGGGCACAGGGTCAGTACAAGCAATAATAAAATACTGGAATCCTCTCGTATTAACTCGGGTCCGGTAATAACGAAAGGAAAAAAAATAGTAACACATGAATTTTGTTACACGCCTAATACCTGACGTTCACTTTTAATTAAGGTCTGACTGAAACGGACGAAAAAAAAAAATATATATATATATATATATATATATATATATATATATATATATATATATATATATATATATATATATATATATATATATATCTATATATATATATAGTAGTAGTATTAAATGTTTCAAAGGGTTAATGATAGCAATAAATTTTTCAACGCTGGATGGACTGAAAAAGGATAAGTCAGAGAATGGAGATAATGAGAGAATATCGATTAAAAAAGAGGGAGGCGATAATAGTAACAGATGATTCAGTGCAGGGAGGAAGGAACACACAGTACACAAAGAAAGAACAAACAACAGCAGACCTGCTGGTCCTTACGAGGTTGTTTGTGACAAGCTACATTAACTATCTAATCAAAGGAGGAAGATGAAGGACAGCAAAGGCGAAGGCTCCTCCCCACCCCCCCATCCCTCCAGCCAAAGCTGGCAGGAAAAGAAAAAGAACCATGCAGCATGGAAAAACTGCATGGAATTTATGTAGGAAAGAGGAAAGAACTACCATTACTGCTACCACTAACCGGGCGATAAAAGCGGACAAGGACACCAGTATTCGAAAGAACTTAACGTTATTACGACAATGAGTAATATCTTAGTTGTTGGTTGGATTCAAAACACTTGTCTAATCTATTCTTGAAGGCCGTAACTGTTGTACTATCAACGACATCACAAGGTAGAGAGTTCCAAACATTAACAACTCGATTGAAGAAGAAGTGTTTAGCTTCGTGCGACGAGAATCTTTTACCACTTATCTTCAAATTGTGATTTCTTCTTGTTCTATTTGATCGATCAATTGTAAAGTAATCTTCCGCATTAATATCACTGAATCCTTTGAACATTTTAAACACTTCTATTAGATCGCCTCGCATTCTTCGTTTTAATAGGCTGAATAAATTTACTTCTTTGAGCCTTTGTTCATATGCCAAATTTCTCAACCTAGGAATCATCTTTGTTACTCTTCGTTGGACCCGTTCCAACTTTTCTATGTCTTTTCTGTAGTAGGGAGACCAAAACTGTACACAGTACTCTAGAAGGGGTCGAACCAACGAATTATACAGTTTTAATACTACTTTTTACGATTTATTATTAAAGACTCGTCCGATGAGGCCAACCAATTTGTTTGCAGTTTTAACTACCTCTGAACAATGCTGACCGGGCTTTAAATCGCTTGATATAGTGATTCCAGGATCCTTTTCTTTACTTACTGCAGAAAGTTGTTGGCCATTCATTACGTACCGAACGCGATTGTTATTTTTTCCGATGTGCAACACTTTACATTTGTCAACGTTAAATTTCATTTGCCATTGATTGGCCCAACGTGCAAGTCGATCTATATCCGATTATAAAGCTTCTTCGTCGAGTGTCGCAGTTACTTTACTAGCAATTTTTGTGTCATCAGCAAATTTTGATACTTTGCAAGTGAGCCCATCATCGATATCATTAACATAAATTAAGAAGAGCATGGGGCCAAGCACTGATCCTTGAGGTACGCCACTTCTGACGTCGAGCCAGTTAGATGTAACACCGTTTAGAACTACTCTCTGTTTCCGCTCAGAGAGCCAGTCCACAAGCCAATTGTGAATGTTACCCGAGATACCGTGCGCCAGTAGTTTGCTGAGCAATCGTTGGTGGGGGACCTTATCAAATGCCTTTTGAAAATCCAGATATATGATATCTACTGATCTGAAAGGAAGAGGGAGATGAGGAAGGAAAAGTGTGAGAGAGTATTCACTATTCAATATTTTTGCTGCAGTTTGCTGGATTTTACATATAAGAAGATACCTGCTGAAGAGAAAGAAAAATGGGGATAATAGGAGTAAAAAATAAGCCAATAAAGGAAGGAAGAGAGAGATAAAGAAGGAGAATGATGAGAGATTATCCACTATTTCTTTTATCTTAATATATTTTGCTGGATTTTCACATTATTCCTTTTTCCTTCACGTACTTAACTTCACTAATCTTTTTCCTTCACATACTAAACTTCACATACTAAACATACTAAGAATACTAAACATACTAAACTTCATATACTAAACTTCACTAATCTTTTTTCTTCACGTACTAAACTTCAGTAATCTTTTACCTTCACATACTAAACTTCACATACTAAACTTCACATACTAAACATACTAAGAATACTAAACATACTAAACTTCATATATTAAACTTCACTAATCTTTTTTCTTCACATACTTAACTTCAGTAATCTTTTTCCTTCACATACTAAACTTCACATACTAAACATACTAAGAATACTAAACATACTAAGCTTCATATACTAAACTTCACTAATCTTTTTTCTTCACGTACTAAACTTCACAAATCTTTTTTTAACTCGATCGAAGAAAAAAAAAGCAGAAAGATGATGAGAGAGTAAACACTACCTCATTCTTGCTTAAATTTCCTGGATATTCACATTACTGTATCTTCTTCATATATTAAACTTCACTGGTTCATTTTTTCCCTCGATTAGAAAGCGAGATAAAAATGATGATGATGAGAGAGCATTCACTGTCTTATGCTTGCTTTATATTGCTGGATTTTCTCATTATATATATTTACTTCATCAGCTCAAGTTCACTCTTCCCTATTTTCTTTTACCTCGATCAGAGAGAAGGAAAGAGGTAAAGAAGGATGATACGAGAGCATTCACTATTCACTATCATATTCTTTGCTTTTTGTTGCTGGATTTCAAATTACTGCATTTTCTTCATTTGTTCAACTTCACTAATCGTTCATATTTTCACTCCGATCTGTCAGTGCACAAGTCAGACCCACCGTTGCCAGATCATCGTACTCAGAGCATAGTATTTACCGGTTTCTGACGCATAACTATTGCCAAGAAACATCAGGAATTAACTATTTTAACGATAATTATAAGTGAGTCTCGTTATTGAGGCCCAGGAGACAGTTATTAGGTCGGAAGTCGGTAAATATAAGCAGCTGAGTACGACAATCTGGCATGGTTGGTCAGCCCTTCTCCTATCAGTCACCGTCACCACTTGCGTCAGACAGTGCGATAACCGCCTGACATCTGCGTACACACACAGCCACCAGCACCTCCTTAGTCAGCATGAGGAGGTTAGCCACAGCGTCAGCACCTCGCACATCGGAGCCTAAGTCAGTTATTCGTGAGTCACCAACGCCATTATGACTCCTGATTCCTTCTTCTTCTTCTTCTTCTTCTTCTTCTTCTTTTTCATCATCTTCTTCATCTCCTTCTTTATTTTATCCTTTTATATATTTTTTTCGTTATTTTCTTTATTTTCTTTTATTTCCTTTATTTTCTTATTTTCTTATTTTCTATTTTTTCTTCTCTCTTGTCCCTACTTTCCAACCATCCCCCCCCCCCGAGAGAGAGAGAGAGAGAGAGAGAGAGAGAGAGAGAGAGAGAGAAATGCTGGCTCGGCGGTGTCCATTAATCTATATAACGCCTCTATTCTTTATATACGGACGTGTGTGTGTGTGTGTGTGTGTGTGTGTGTGTGTGTGTGTGTGTGTGTGTGTGTGTGTGTGTTGGTGGTGGTGGGGTAGGGGGGGGGAGGGGGCTGGTGGGAATGAGAGAAAGAGGTAATGAAAATAATATTAAAAACAACAACAATATGAAGAATAAGTATAGGAATATGAACAAAAAAAAGAATATCAGCTGAAGAAGAAGAAGAACAACAACAACAACAACAACAACAACAACAACAACAACAACAACAACAACAACAACAACAGCATCAGAAGCACCAATAACCAAAACCTTCTCTTTCTTTTATTCTTTTCATCTATGTTCATCCAGTGCTCCAATTATCGTCCGAAATGTCAACAAAGAAAAAAAATACAATGCAATACTTTTTTCTTACTTAACTAAAAATAAAAAAAGATACACGCTTTAAAAAAATACAGGAGAATATTCACGTTTACCATTCTCTCTCTCTCTCTCTCTCTCTCTCTCTCTCTCTCTCTCTCTCCTAATTAACCAGGGATTGATCGGACAAAATAATTACTTGTTTTTTTTACCTCGCAAATAAAGTTTCACTCGCATTGTTTTTTTAGAATGTCTTTTTTCCTTTAACTTTTTCTTTTTTTCCTCCACCAGTTCTCTTTTTTTTCCTCCACCTTAAACAACTCCATGTAAAGAGCTCGATGTTCAACAAAAGTGTCCGATTTTTTCCTTGACTTCCAATCTTTTACTTTTTTTTCTGCAACGTTCAAACAATTAATTTAGATTTACGTAAGGTATTTTTCTGTATATTTTTCCTTCTCTTATTACAGAAAAAAAGACAAAAAGATAGACACACACACACACACACACACACACACACACACACACACACACACACACACACACACACACACACACACACACACACAGATTTTATCTTTTTTTCTTTCAAACATTTTCTTGTACCTTCATTAACCTCAATTTTTCAATTTCTACCTTTTTTTTACGTTTTTTTCCTCTTTCCTTCACCTTCAGCAGTTCCCTTCTTCCTCCCCATTACCAATTTCCTCTTTTCCTCCTCCATTATATTTTTTTCTTCTTTGCTTCCCTCCATTAGTACCCAACCTCCCTATTCTCTCCCCATTAAGGTACTCTCCATATTTTTACTTCCATCTCCACTGTCTCCTCTTTCCTCCCTTCTCCCTACTCCATTTCCTCTCTCTCCCTCCCTCTTTTCCTCTCGTTTCCCTCCCTCTTTCCTCCTCTCATCCTCATCCTTTTCATCTCATCTCCCTCCCCTTTTCCTCATTCTCCCTTGATCTTTTCCTCCCTCTCCCTCCCTCTTTTCCTCCCATTTCACTCCTCATTTTCCTCCCTCCCTCCCCATTTTTCCTCCACATTAGCACTTTTGGTTCACCGCATCCCCCATGACCATTAGCAGCAACTTTTTTTTTCTCTCCCTCACCCATTTTTTTCTCTTCTACATTTTCTTTTCTCTTTCTCCTGTTTTTTTCCGTTTTTCGCTTCTTTTTTTATCTTTCAGCTTTGTCATTCGTGTTTGTGTTCTCTCTCTCTCTCTCTCTCTCTCTCTCTCTCTCTCTCTCTCTCTCTCTCTCTCTCTCTCTCTCTCTCTCTCTCTCTCTCTCTCTCTCTCTCTCTCTCTCTCTCTCTCTCTCTCTCTCTCTCTCTCTCTCTCTCTCTCTCTCTCTCTCTCTCTCTCATTTCGCTTGTCATTACGCCCCCCCTATCATTCACCTCATTGGTCTGCTTCCTCCTCCTCCCCCTCCTCCTCCTCCTCCTCCTCCAACCTTCCTACCCTCCATCTCCTCCTCCTACATCCTCCTCCTTCTCTTCATCTCCTCTCTTTCATCCATCTCCACCCACACTTCCTTCATCTCCATCACTATACCACCTCCACCTCTTCCTCTTCCTCCTCCTCTTCCACCTAACTTCTTAACCTCCATCTCCTCTTACATCCTCCTCCTCTTCATCTCTCCTCTCCTAGCACCTCCTTCCTTCATCTTCACCTTCCACCTCCATCACTACCACCTCTCCTCCTCCTCCTCCTCCTCCTCCTCCTCCTCCTCTTCCTTCTGCTCCACTCTAATTCAATCAACACACTTACAATCTAATAACAGGGGGAGGCTTGGAAGTGAATGGCGCGGACAGGACTCTGAATTAGGGGATTGGAATATTCTAAAGAGGTGCTGGAGGGATTGGTAATGAGATTAGATACGGTTAAGGCCTGCAGGATCGGGTGCCAGCCAGGTCTATGGAGGTGAGTGGGATCCAACACCTTATGATGAGGATGGGGATGAGGAGGAGAGGTTCGTATAAGGGATTGGATTCTTTTTACCTTTGTTTTGATTTTTCGGGTGGCTGTAGGGTTGAAAGGGTGGTTAATAGGGTTTAATTGCCTTTTAGTGGGAGCTTGTGAGAGTAAGAAAATAAAAAGAGAGCGAAAAGTGGGGATGTAAAGTGTGTGTGTGTGTGTGCGTGTGTGTGTGTGTGTGTGTGTGTGTGTGTGTGTGTGTGTGTGTGTGTGTGTGTGTTTGTGTGTGTTATTATTGTTGTTGTTGTTGTTGAGCACTTAGTAAAGTTTTATGTTTGTTTAGAGAGTTTTTTTTGTTTGTTTTCTCGTTTCTCTATCGTTCTTTTTCTGCTTCGTTTTTACTCGTTTTATTTTCCTTTCCCTTTTAATTGAGCCTCGTTTGGCCGCGTGTTAGCAAGAGTTTTTAAATGCCGTGAAAATGGGAATGTTTCCACGGCCGGAGGAGCGCAGGGATGATTTTTTTTTACGGGAATTATGATAAAAAATAGGTTAGCTGCACTGAACGTGTTTCGTATACTAATGATGATGATGGTGATATTATTATTATTATTGTTACTACTACTTATTCTACTACTACTACTACTACTACTACTACAAGAAGAAGAAGAAAAAGAAGATCAACAACAAAATAACAAAAAAAAACACATCTAAGTCCCTCTTGATCTGAAAGGCAGGGAGGGGAAGGAGCGAGGGTGGTAAAGGAGGGAATAATGGAAGGAAGAGAGGAAGGAAGGGAGAAAGGAAGGGAGAAAGGAAGGAAGGAAGGGAGTAAGGTGGAAAAAAAATAAATCGGAAAAGTAGACTCGTAAAAAAAAAAGAAGTTATGAAGAAAATAAAAAGAAAGATGGAAAGGATAGAGAAATATGAAAGACAGGAGGAAGGGACAAAAGGGTGGAAGAAAAAAAGTGAGCAAAAAAGAGCGAGAGAAAAGGATGAAGAAAATAGTGACACTTCAGGAAGCGTGGAAATTAAAAGACCATTAAACTATCACTGTATATGATTAATTCTCTCTCTCTCTCTCTCTCTCTCTCTCTCTCTCTCTCTCTCTCTCTCTCTCTCTCTCTCTCTCTCTCTCTCTCTCTCTCTCTCTCTCTCTCTCTCTCTCTCTCTCTCTCTCTCTCTCTCTCTCTCTCTCTCTCTCTCATATCATCTTATCATTTTTATCATCATTTTTTTTTCAATTTCTTTTGTCTTTTTCTTATCAACTGTTTCTCGCCCTTCCTCTCGTTTTTTCCTCTTTCTCTTCCTCCCTTTTCCCCTCTCATTTTATTCATCTTCCCTTTATCTTCGCACCTCCCAGCATTCCTCCTTCCCTTCTTCCCTTTCTTCCTGCCTTCTTTCTGCATTCCTTTCTTCCTTTCTTACTTTCTTTCTCTCCATTTCTCTTTCTTTACTTCTATTTTCCCTCTTTCCTTTCTTCGTTCAACCCTTCCTTCCTTCTTTCATCCATTCATTTACCCATTCATTCATTTCTCATTTCCTTCATTCCTTCTCTACTTCCTTCCCTCCCTCCTTCCTTCCTTCCTTCCTTCCTCGCTCATCTGTCACCATTCAATACCTCCTCTCCAGTTGACCGGGTGTCGCCACACGTACAGTCATACATACACATGTACATTATAATATACACATTACACAATCACAGACAGTCAGAAAGTCTACTACCTTCCCCAACCCTCTCCTCCCCACGCAGTCCACGCCGCACTCTCGCCCAATTAGTCAGTCAGTGGACCACGCGGGCGTCCATCATGCTGTCGCGTCCTCTATCTGTCAGCCAGTCCGTCAGTGATTTCAGTTTGTCAGTCAGGCGTTGAGTCTGATTCAGTTGGCCGTGTCGCTCCACTCATGTTTCAAAAGTTAGTCGCCTGGTAAGTCAAGTTAGTCAGTGAGCGAAATCATTACAAATCAGTCAGTATGTAAGTTAGCCAGTCAGTAAGTCCGAATGTCAGAATGTAAATAATAAAGTCAGCAAATAAGTAAACCACGGAAAGATCCGTCATATTGTCAAGCTTTTACTTACTTCGGTCAGTCTCTAAATCAGTCAGGTAAGCAGGATATTCAGTAGTCAGTCAGTCAGTCAATAGGAGGCGGACCACGTGGGACTATGCAAAGCTGTCACACGTCCCTAACATCAGAAACTGGGATGCAGCGTCATGTCAGTTAATCAGTAGTCACCCACTTAGTCAGTCACACAGTTTATCGGTCAGGACCACGTGGAATTACTCTAAGCTGGCAAGTCCTTGGTATCGCCAAAAAGTGAAAGGCAAGTCATGTCAGTTAGTCAGTTGTCAGTCACTCACTCACTCATCTCATCCCACTCACCTGTAGATAACGAAGTGCCGGACGAGGAGGCGGTGGGCGGAGGAGGAGGAAACAGCCAGTCACTCGTTCAGTGGTTAACCAGTCAGCTGATGTGATTGCATCCTCGCTGACCACACACTCCCGCTCAGCACACCACAGCACCAAGGTCAGCAGCGGAAGTGACAGTGGTGGCGATGGGTCAGTTTCCACACCACACACACACACACACGCACGCACGCACTCAAACACACGCACACACAGATAGGTTAGGTTAGGTGATTTGGCCCACTCAAAAACTTCAAGCCGGGACACGTGGGCGCCAAGATTACCCTCACACACAAACACGGTAGGTACGAGGTGAGCCGCCAGCACCTAGTCAGCGTCGCCCTAGCACGGAACTCAGCACCACGGAAACTCTGGCGGAGGCACACACACGCGGGCTCCCTCAGACGCCAGGCAGCCCGGAGCGACGGCAACACATCCACTCTCTCCGGGCCCCGGCGGGATACTGATTGTGTTTGGGGACTTGGGGTGGCCTCTTTCCCCTCGCTCTGCCCTCACTTCTCTCTCTCTGCTTGTGACACGCTGCTACCTGCCTCTGCTTTTGCTTTAGGTTTTGATTTCTCTCTCTCTCTCTCTCTCTCTCTCTCTCTCTCTCTCTCTCTCTCTCTCTCTCTCTCTCTCTCTCTCTCTCTCTCTCTCTCTCTCTCTCTCTCTCTCTCTCTCTCTCTCTCTCTCTCTCTCTCTCTCTCTCTCTCCTCCTAGCTGTCCTTTTCCCCTTTCTTTCCCTCTTTATCCACGTTTCCTGTCCTTTTTCCTTTCTTTCCTTCCCCTCTGTTCCTCTTACATTCTCCTCTCTTGCTATTTTCCTCTTTTTTTTCCTTCGTTTCCCTGTTTCCCTCCCTTTCACTCTTTCCCTCTCTTATCCTTCGTCATGATCTCCCTTTCTTCTTTTCCCTCTCGTATGCTCTTTCCTCTTTCCTTTCTTTGCCTTTCTCTCTCCCTCTCACGTATTTTTCCTCCCTATTTCACTCCCTTTCCTTCTTTCCTTATTCCCTCTCTCACTCTTTTTGTTCCCTCCTTTCGTTAGCCGCGTCCCTCTCACCCTTTATTTCCTTCCACCCTCTCTATTTCCATCACTTTCATTCCTTCCATTTCATCCTCTTTCCTACTCTCCGTTTCCTTCTTTCGTCAACTTCGTCCCCCTCACCCTTTCCTTCCTTCCACCCCCTCTCTTTCCATCACTTTCCTTTCTTCCATTCCATCCTCTTTTCTACTCTCCGTTTCCTCCTTTCAACTTCGTCCCACCCACCCCTTTCCTTCCACTGTCTCTCTTTCCCCCCTTCACCTTCCCTCAGTCAGCGCCTTGCCCTCACTCCGAGAGGTCAAACCGCACGCGCTCCCACTTCCGTGACCTCTCTCGCTTGCGATTCCACCCTCGTGTGCTGTACTGAACTGTACTGTAGATCTTGCTGTGCTGTGTGCCGTGTGCTATTTCGCGTCGTGCTGCGTACTGCTTATTGTCAACCGAGTTAGCTGCCCGCAGAGGTGTGCTGTTTGCTGTGCGACCACGTGCTTCGCTGGACAGGATTAAGTGTTGCCCTTATTTTTACTACCTCTCTCCGCCTGTATCTACCCTCTCGCAGTAGCGCCCTGTAAAACATATATACACCTATACACAAAACACAGTGTTACACTCTTTCCGCCACATTCTTTATATATTTCCAGATTCCACTCCGACGCCACTTCCTACGCAGGTGTTCAGACTTACCTGACCTGACTTGACCAGATTATTCCCCAGAGACCAGTAATCCTCCCTCCCTCCCTCTCGCATTTCGCTCCTCCTCTTCTCTCGCCTCCCCTCTCCATTGCCCCCCCCCCTCTCTCTCTCATAACTACCCCCCACTTGCCCCTCTCTATCTCTCCTTCCGCATTCCCTATCTCGTTCCCACCCTCTTTCTCTCCTTCCTCTTCCTTCGCCCTCTACCTCCCTCCGTCCCCATCTCCCTCCTACGCCTTCCCATCTCTCTCTCTCTCTCTCTCTCTCTCTCTCTCTCTCTCTCTCTCTCTCTCTCTCTCTCTCTCTCTCTCTCTCTCTCTCTCTCTCTCTCTCTCTCTCTCTCTCTCTCTCTCTTATTCTTGCTTATTCACGCGCGCGTCCCTCTGCCCTACGAAAAAGGAAAAAGAAAAGCAAATAAATAGATACCTCCTCCTTACCAAGATGGCGCTAAAGAAATGTTCGACTTGCAGGAAACTTCTCTGGTCATTTCTTCTCAGGACGATCGACCGTCTGCAAGATCTGCCTGTTGACTCAGCAGATGGAAACGAGACTCCTTCAACAGGACGAAAGGTTGACGGCTGGCGAGAAGAAGATCACCGAACTAACAAGTACTGTTGATACCTTGCAGGAGTTTATCCAGGCCAACATCGTCGCCCCTCCTGCAATTGACGCCTCATCACCCTCCTCACCTGCACTCGATGCCCAGCCACCTTCCGAAGAAGGCACGTCACAGGAACCGGTAGAGCTGACGCTGAATGCTTCACCCCGTGAGGAGGAGCCAGACCCGCCCCTAGAGCCATTTATCCTACTCATTGCTACAACAGATTTGCCATACTGGAGGAGGACGAGGAACAGAGCACCTTCTTGGTCGGTGACTCTATGATTCGCCATCAGGTGGTTGAATTCTGTGGCAGAGTCCCCCGTCGTAGGCGTAACTACTGTTATCCTGGAGCTGGTGTTGACGACATCACAGCTGCACTGGACGAGGTCTCCGCTGTGGCCTCTAATGACTCACTCTTTGTTCTCCACACAGGTACAAACGACGTCACCACGACCCGGTCTGAGGAACTGCTGGACAAGTACCGTAGGCTCATCCAGCAGTATAAGTCTAAATCCTAATATTATGATTTCAGGAATCCTACCACGGACATGGGATGAGGGCGACTTCTACAGTAAGGCCTTCAGCCTCAACAACCGCCTGCAGACTCTCTGCGGAGAGCTTGACGTCGAATTCTTTAACGCCTGGAACGATTTCAACGGCCAGAGTAGACTTTTCCAAAGGGACGGCATACACCTGTCCCCATCAGGGCAGCCAGATTTGGAAGGCTCCTCAACAACGCCGTACGTAACGCCCGAACAACAAAAACGACTCTCAGCCACGTCCTTCCATCCCGCCCGTGTAAATAGACACCTCACACCGCAACAGACTCGTAACATTGAACCCTCCAGTACCTCTATTACCAAGCTTCAAGATAACCTAAGAGTCCTTAGTTTCAATGCGCGTAGCCTAAGAAACAAATTTGATGAACTGCGATGTCTTGCTCTGACAGAAAACTTTGACGTAATTGCTATAACCGAAACATTTATCGACACCACTAATATTGATTTAAGTTCCGAATACAACATAGATGGCTACAGATTCTTCAACAATGATCGTGTAAACCGTAGAGTTGGTGTTGTCGCCCTTTTTGTCAAAAGCTACTTGCAACCTACTGACAAAACACCAAGAAACAGTAACGTTGAACATTTGTGCGTGCGAGTAAACATTGCAAAAGTCAATTTAAATATATCTGTCACTTACAGGCCTCAGGGGCAATCACTTGATGGCGATCTTGAAATGTACAGCGTCTTAAGGCAGTCACTTAATAACAGCGACTCACTGATACTAGGAGACTTTAACCTCCCCCATATCGACTGGGCGACACTGTCGGGTACAGAAGGTGAGTCCCATAGAATGATCGAATTTCTAGAGGAAAATTATCTAAGCCAAATGGTTTCTGAACCAACTCGACAAAATAACATACTTGACCTTGTTATAGCGACCCAAGATAACCTAGTCAGTAATGTCACGGTAGGAGACTGAAAATAAAGTTAAGGTGCCCAATTTCAAAAGAGCCAACTTCGTAGAAATCCGACGAAAACTAATAGATATGCAACTATCAGATGACGGCAATGCAGAGGACGCCTGGCTAAACTTTAAAAATCACTTACTCACTCAGCAGGACACATTTGTCCCCTTGTGCGAGAAGCGAATTAACACTAATAAAAGTCCACCTTGGTTTAATAGCGAAATTAAACACTCAGTCAAGGAGAGAAAATTGTCTTACAGGTTAAAGAAAGACCAAAGCACGCCCGAAAACATTAGACTTTACAATGATGCAAGGCGACGAGTAAAAAGATTAGTGCATCAGGCAAAGCGTAGATATGAAGAAAATATTGCAGCCAACTGTAAAAATAATCCGAAATCCTTCTTCAGTTACATAAACAACAGAAAGGCGATCAGAAGTGGAATTGGATTTTTAACAAACAGCGACGGTGCACTAGTGACTGACAGCCAACACGTTGCAAACCTATTAAATAATTACTTTTCCTCGGTGTTTAATAACAGTCCTCCCACCACCACCACCAACACCAGTACTAATGTAAATCCCGAGCATGCATTGTCTAACTTTGAAATAAAACCCGATGAAGTCCTTAAAGCCCTCAAATCACTTAAAACAAATAAAAGTCCTGGACCTGATAAAGTATATCCAACTCTGCTGAAAGAAACAAAGAGCGAAATACTCTCCTCCCTCACAACCGTATTCAATATGTCCTTGCGACAAGGCATTGTCCCTTCAGATTGGAAAAAGGCTAACGTGACACCGATTTTTAAGAAAGGAGACAAAAAAGTACCAGGTAATTACAGGCCCATTAGTCTAACTTCGGTTGTAGGTAAGCTACTTGAGGGCATAATTAGACAAAATTGTGAGTTACCTTGAAAGCCACTCATTAATTGGTGACTCACAACATAGCTTACGAAACACAAGATCCTGCCTATCAAATCTATTAACCTTTTATAACGACCTCTTCACTGTTTATGACGTAACCAAATCACTGGACGTAGTCTATCTTGATTTCCAGAAAGCGTTTGATAAAGTCCCGCATCATAAATTACTTTACAAATTAAAGCAAATAGGTATTGAAGGTCAAGTAAACCAATGGATCGCGAATTGGTTGAGAAACAGACAACAAAGAGTAGTGATTGACGGATTTAACTCAGTGGGCGCCTGTCACTAGTGGCGTCCCTCAGGGCTCGGTTCTTGGCCCAGTGCTCTTCATTATTTACATCAACGACGTGGATGTTGGACTCAATAACCGCATTAGTAAATTTGCAGACGACACAAAGATTGGTAACTCGGTTCTCACTGACGAAGACAGGCAAAGCCTCCAAGAGGATTTGCACAAAATTTCAGCTTGGTCGGATAGATGGGAGATGCCCTTTAACGTAGACAAGTGCCAGGTCCTTCAAGTTGGAACGAGGAATAAGAAGTTCGAATACGAAATGCGCGGCGTTAAACTCAAAAGCGTTCAATGCGTCAAGGACTTGGGGGTCAAAATCGCGTCAAACCTCAAATTCTCACAGCAATGCATCGATGCAGCAAATAAAGCGAACAGAATGTTGGGCTTCATTAAAAGAAACTTTTTATTTAAGAATAAAGATGTAATACTCCCGCTCTACAACAGTTTAGTCAGACCCCACTTGGAATATGCGGTACAGTTTTGGTCTCCCCACCATGCAAAGGATATTGCTAAATTAGAAGGTGTTCAGCGTCGGGCAACGAAAATTATCCCTTCCTTGCGCAACAAATCCTACGAAGAAAGGCTTTCTACCCTTAACATGTTCTCTCTTGAGAAACGTCGCCTCCGAGGAAAACTGATCGAATGTTTTAAAATACTTAATGGTTTCACGAATGTAGACAGATCAACATTGTTTATGATCGATGACACTTTGCGCACGAGGAACAATGGCGTAAAACTCAGATGTAGACAAGTAAATTCAGACTGCACCAAATTTTTCTTCACCAACGTTGTAGTGCGAGAATGGAATAAGCTCCCATCATCAGTGGTCCAGTGTAACACGATTGACTCCTTCAAAAATAAGCTCGACCGTCACTTCCTTCAACTTAATATCAACTAGAGTAGAAATGCAACGTTTTGGAGTCTTCTGATTAATGTAAAATCACTTAGGTTTAAGGACAGACCACCAAGTCTGGACCATGGGGTCTGTGTGGTCTGATTTTCTATGTAAATCTATGTAAATCCCTTCGTTAGCTTCGTCCCCTCTTCATCCGGGAGATAAAAAATGTCGCGCCGGAGGAAATAAACAGCTCAGCGGGAGGAGGTAAGCAAGGAGCGTGTAAACAGAGGTGACAGACGCACGTGTGATGCGAACTTTTGATTCCTGCAGCGGCATAATGGATGGAAATGAGTATGTGTGTGTGTGGGGTGGGGGGTGGGTGGGTACGGGGAGGAGGGAAGAGGATGGGACAGGAGGAGGAGGAGGAGGAGAAGGGGGAAGGGACAGGAGGGGGGAAAGAGACAAAGGAGGAGGGGAAGGGAAAGAGGAGAAGGGGAGGTAGTTTTATTGGGGCAGAAGAGGGAGGGGATGAGGAGGGAGGAGGGATAGAGGAGGAGGGGAGGAAGAGAAGTAGGAGTGGTTGCTTTGTGTGGGGGGAGGGAGATGGAAGGAGAGGAAAGGAAGGGCAGTTGGAGGAGGGGGAAGATAGAGAAGAAGGAGGGGAATGGGTAGAGTAGAGAGGAGGTTCTCTTGGGGAGGAAGTGGAGAAGGAGAGGGAGGGAGGAGGGAGAGAAGGAGAGGAAGCGGAGGAAGGGGAGGTTAATCAGAAGTATGAAGGGATGAAAATTATTGTGTGTGGGGAGGGAAAGACGGGGAGGAGAAGAAGAGTGGATGGGAAGGAGGGGAGAAGGGGAAGAGGAGGAGATATGATGTTATTCTTCCTTTGAGAGGGTTATCAAAAATACAAAGGGGTAAAAAAGGAGTGTGTGGGAGAGAGGGAGGGGAGGAGAGGAGGGGAAGAGGGGAGGAGGAGGAAGGGGTATTGTTCTATTCTAACTGTGCGTGGGTGTTCATCAGAAAGACGCGCGTGTGATGTGAACTTTTGATTCCTCCACCAGCAGCATAATGGATTGAAATGAGTGTGTGGGAGGAAGGGAAGGGAGGGGAGGAAGGGAGAGGAGAGGGAAGGGGTAGAGGAGGCTAGGGCAGAGGGAGAGGAGAGGGAAGGGGTAGAGGAGGTTAGGGCAGGAGGAGAAGGAAGGGGCAAGAGAGGGAAGGAGTAGAGGAGAGGAAGGGGGAAGGGTAGAGGAGGAGAAGTTATTTTGTTGTGGGAAAAGAGGGAGGAAAGGAAGGGGAGAGGAGGAGGAAAGGGAGAAGGGAAGGGGTAGAGGAGAGGAAGGGGGAGTGGTAGAGGAGGAGAAGTTATTTTGTTGTGGGAAATGAGGGAGGAAAGGAGGGGGAGAGGAGGAGGAAAGGGAGAAGGGAAGGGGTAGAAGGAGGGGGTATTGTTTTGTCCTTGCTTCGAGAGGATTAATAAAAAACTGAAAAGGGGTAAAAAGAAGTGCATGGGAGGAAGGGAGGGTGCGAGGTATCGAAGGGGGGAGAAGGGGAAAACGGGGGGGGGGGAGGGGAGGAGGGGAGGAGGTTGCTATTTTGAACTTCGAGGAGGCTTTAAAGCAGAAATACGAGAGGGTAAAAAAGGAAGGCATGGGGGGAGGGGGACGAGGGGAAGGAGGAAGAGGGGAAGGAGTTATTATTTTGGTCTTGCTTTGTGAGGGAGGGGAGGGTAATGCATCACAAATAGAGGTAGAGAAGAGGCTGTTTTTTGTTCTTGATTTGGGAGGTCAATCACTAACAAGAAGAGGTGAAAAGGATTGTATAGAGGTAAGACTGGAAGAGCAGAAGGGAGGAGAAGAGGAAACGAGAGAAGGAGGGAGGCAGAGGAGGGGAGAAAGAGAAGAGTGGAGGAGGAGAGAAGGGAAGCATGGGAGGATGTTTCTTTATTGTTCCCATTTTGGGGGGGTCAGTCACAACCGCGAAGGGGTGAAAAGACGTACATTAAGGAGTGGGGTTATTCATTATTGGGGAAAGAGACATCGTAAACTGAATCTTTTGTAATGGGTGTGTAAGGGGTGAAGGGAAGGAAGGGGAGAAGGGGGGAAAGGGCATTGTTTTCTTTCTGCTTTGGGGGGGTTGATAACAAAAACAAAGGGATAAAAAGGAATGTATGAAGGGGGGTAGTTTGTTTTATACTTACGGGAGAAAAAGACATTGTAAATTGCACCTTTTGACATGAGTGTGTGTGTGTGGTGGGGGAGGTAAGAGGGAGAGGAGGAGGGAGGAAAGGGTATTGTTTTGTCTTTACTTAGGAGGGTTAATTAGAAACACGATGAGGTAGTAATGAGTTTTCTAGGGGGAGGGTGTGTTTGAAAGGGGATAAAAAAAACAATATAGTGACCCTTCTGATTGAAATGGATGCATGCCAAGTTTTCTTTCTTTGAACCCAGACTAAGAAACGAAAACAGGAAGATGGAGATAGAAGAGGAGAATGAAGGCAAAGTTAAAACACGAATGGAGGAAAATAAAATAACGTAAAATAAGAAAAGAAAATAAGAAATCAAATAAATAAAATAAGATAAATAAAAAATAAAATAAGAAAATAAAATAAAATAAAATAAGAAGATAAAATAAGAAAAAAATAAGAAAAAATAAAATAAGAAAAATAAAAAAGGAAAAAAATAAGAAAAAATAAATAAAAATAAGAAAAAAATAAAATAAGAAAGAAAATCAGAAAATACGAAAAAAATGAGAAAACTGAACCTTCTGACTGAAACTAAAGCATGTCATCACGTTTTCTTCTTTCTCTGATCCCATACGGAGAAAACAGGAAGATAAAGACAAGGGGGAACAAAAGGAAAAAGCTGGAAAAAAAATTGGACTGCAAGATAAGGAAAGAAAAGCTGACGGTAGGAACAGAGAAAAAAAAAGGAAAACTGGACTGCGGAAAAGCAAGGAAGGAAAAGCTGACTGTAAACAGAAGGAAAATAATAACGAGCTGCAGGGAGAAGCAAGGAAAAGAAATGCGGGTTGTAAAGACAGTTAAAGAAAAGAAAAACTCCTTAGATTAAAGAGTGTTGCGTGTCTGCCTTGTCGAGTCACAGCAACATGCAACACACACACACACACACACACACACACACACACACACACACACACACACACACACACACACACACACCTGGATACGAAAAAGCAGGGCAGGTGAGTGAGTATTGCATGAGCCAGGTGTTGTTGTTGTTGTTGTTGTTGTTGTTGTTGTTGTTGTTGTTGTTGTCTGTGGTGGTGGTGGTGGTGGTGGTGGTTGGGTTATTATTATTACCTTGTTATTGCATCTGTTATTGTCAAAGTTGTTGTTGTTGATGTTGTTGTCTGTGGTGGTGGTGGTGGTGGTGGTTGGGTTATTATTATTACCTTGTTATTGCATCTGTTATTGTCAAAGTTGTTGTTGTTGATGTCGCCGCTGCTATTGTTGTTGTTGACACTACACTTCTACGAGTTTTCTGGGGTGTATGACACACACACACACACACACACACACACACACACACACACACACACACACACACACACACACACACACACACACAGACACACACACACGAGCAAACAAAAAAACATACAAACGTAAAAACCAAGAAAAATCAAACAAATAAACAAAATAAAATGAATAAATAAAAACACGAAACAAGTCACATACAAAACAAAGGTAAAAACAAAATAACACAAGTTCCATCCCCAAAATCAAAACAGAACAAACTATAAAAGCTCAATTAAAGGATGAATAAGGGAGATAAATGAGTCAACAAATAATAAAACAGAGCAAGAGACAAACAAATACAATAGCTTAATTAATTCCAGGTATCCGAGTCAGCCGTGTCACAGGTAAGAATTTCCAGGAAGGTGCGAAGCTGAGGGGACGAAGGCGGAGGAAGAGGACGAAAGAGAGAAGTGGAAAAGAGCACTGAGAGAAAATAAAGGTGGAAAGAAGAGGGCAGAGGAAGGAGAAAGAGGAGTGAGAAAGAGGGGTGAGAGAAACGAAGAAGTGAGAGAAAATGAGAGGAGGAAAAAAGCACTAAAAGAAATTAAACTGAAAAGAGGAAAGAGGAGGAAAAGAAAGAGGACTGAGAGAAACGAATAGTGGAAAAAGGAGAAAAGTGGAGGGAGAGAGAAGGATGAAAGAATCCCACGTGAAAAGAGGAGGAAAAGAAAGAGGACTGAGAGAAACGAGAAGTGGAAAAAGGAGAAAAGTGGAGGGAGAGAGAAGGATGAAAGAATCCCACGTGAAAAGAGGAGGAAAAGGAGAAGAAAAGACTAAGAAACGAAGAGAAAGTGGAAGAGAGGAGAGAAAAAGGGCTGAGAGAAAAGAAGAAGAGGAAGAGAGAACAAAGATGAAGGGAGGAGGAAGAGGAGGAGAGCTGAGAGAAACTAAATGTGAAAAGGAAAGAGGAGAAGAGGACTAAGAAAAATGAAAGGTGAAGAAAGAAGGAAGAAGAGAGGAAAAGTGATTTGAGAGGAACGAAAGAGGAAACGAAAAGGAAAGAGAAGGAAAAATAGTGATGAGAGAAACGAGGGTGAAAGGGAGGAGGAAGAGGGAAAAAGAAGGATGAAGGAAAACATAGATGAAAAGATGAGGAAATGGGAGAAAAGAGAACTGAGGTAAACAAAGTAAAAAAAAGAGTAAGGAGGAGAGAAGAGAGCTGAAATAGTGACCTCTTCTCCCTTTCACTCTTCTCCCTCTTCTTCATCTTATACTCCCCCTTCCTCTTCTTCCTTTAAAAACCACTCCCTTCCCCTCTTCTATCCTGATCAATCCACTCCCTTCCCCTCTTTTCTTCTCTCACCCCCATGATACTCCCATCCTCCTCCTCCCCCTTCACCCCTTTCCTCTCTTTTTTCCCTTACCTTTAAACTCCTTTCATTTTTTTCCCTCTTCTATTCACAGTCATCCGCTCCCTCCTCTCCTCTCTCACCCATAACCCCATAATATTCCTCTCCCATGTTTTCCCCCTTCCTTCCTTCCCTTTCCTCACCCCAAGATCTTTAATTTCTCTCTCTTTTCCTTATTTTATCCTCGTCTGTCCACTCTCCCTTTCTCTTGCCCAAAACACACCCTGATACTCTTTTCCCTTTTTCTCCCTCTCCATCTTTTTTTTTTTATCTTTCTCCCCTTTCCTCCTCTTCCCTTTAAGTTCTCCGCCTATTCTCCCTTCATTCCACATCTATCATCTCCCTCCCATTCTCTTCCACCCATCACTTTAATACTCCTCTCTTCTCATTTTCCCTGTCCTCCTTTCCTTCTATCTCTCCCCTCACCCATAATTTCCTTTCATTTTTCCCTCTTCCATCATTATCTATCCACTTCTTCCACTTCTCTTCTACCTCCTCTCCTCCCCCTCTCCACCTTTTATATACTCCTCCCTCCCTTCCTCCTCCTCCTCCTCCTCACCTGGAAGCCGCTCAGACCTAAATATTACCTTCCTAATTAATGCTTCGAACGGAGGAAAAGGAAAGTCTGTATGAGATGAAGTATGGAGGAAAGGAGGGAAAAATGGCGTTATTGGTTAGAGAGAGAGAGAGAGAGAGAGAGAGAGACTTATGTGAGCGTCTGTGTGTGTGTGTCTGGGTGTGTGTGTGTGTGTGTGTGTGTGTGTGTGTGTGTGTTAAAGAAGAAAACACACAGCATACGTCCCAGCCTCACTTTACCCTGCCTGCGCACACACACACACACACACACACACACACACACACACACACACACACACACACACACACGGAAAATAAACGACAAACAAACAAATAAATAAGCAAAGAAATAGGCCTTTATCTCTCTCTCCTCTCTCTCTCTCTCTCTCAGGGAAGAATGCATTGTTTCTATTTTGTCTTTCTCATTTTCTTGTTTCAGTTCTCAGGAGGAGGAGGAGGAGGAGGATGGAGAAGAAGAGGAGGAGAAAAATGAGGAAGGAGAGAGACAGACAGAGAGACAGACAGACAGACAGAGACAGACAGACAGACAGGCAGACAGACACACACACACACACACACACACACACACACACACACACACACACACACACACACACACACACACACACACACACACACACACACACACACATGCACTCACATTTTTATGCAAAATTTAATAACCAAGAATATCTGCTCTGTTCCCTCCTCCTCCACCTCGTATTCCACCTCCTCCTCCTCCTCCTCCTCCTCCTCTTCGTATTCTTCCTTCTTATTTCACTTCAACTTTTACTCCTCTCCTCGTTTTCCCTAGCCTCCTCCTCCTTCTTCTCCTCCTCTCCCCCCGTCCTCCTCCTCCTCCTCCTTCTCCTTCTCCTCTCCCCCCGTCCTCCTCCTCCTCCTCCTCCTTCTTCTCCTCCTCTCCCCCCGTCCTCCTCCTCCTCCTCCTTCTGTCTCTGTCTGTCTGTCTGTCTCTCTGTCTGTCTCTCTCCTTCCTCATTTTTCTCCTCCTCTTCTTCTCCATCCTATATCGATGATGGGCTCATTTGCAAAGTATCAAAATTTGCTGATGACACAAAAATTGCTAGTAAAGTAACTGCGATACTCGACGAAGAAGCTTTACAATCAGATATAGATCGACTTGCACGTTGGGCCAATCAATGGCAAATGAAATTTAACGTTGACAAATGTAAAGTGTTGCACATCGGAAAAAATAACAATCGCGTTCGGTACGTAATGAATGGCCAACAACTTTCTGCAGTAAGTAAAGAAAAGGATCTTGGAATCACTATATCAAGCGATTTAAAGCCCGGTCAGCATTGTTCAGAGGTAGTTAAAACTGCAAACAAATTGGTTGGCTTCATCGGACGAGTCTTTAATAATAAATTGGAAAAAGTAATATTAAAACTGTATAATTCGTTGGTTCGACCCCGTCTAGAGTACTGTGTACCGTTTTGGTCTCCCTACTACAGAAAAGACATAGAAAAGTTGGAACGGGTCCAACGAAGAGTAACAAAGATGATTCCTAGGTTGAGAAATTTGTCATATGAACAAAGGCTTAAAGAAGTAAATTTATTCAGCCTATCAAAACGAAGAATGCGAGGCGATCTAATAGAAGTGTTTAAAATGTTCAAAGGATTCAGTGATATTAATGCGGAAGATTACTTTACAATTGATCGATCAAAAAGAACAAGAAGAAATCACAATTTGAAGATAAGTGGTAAAAGATTCTCGTCGCACGAAGCTAAACACTTCTTCTTCAATCGAGTTGTTAATGTTTGGAACTCTCTACCTTGTGATGTCGTTGATAGTACAACAGTTACGGCCTTCAAGAATAGATTAGACAAGTGTTTTGAATCCAACCAGCAACTAAGATATTACTCATTGTCGTAATAACGTTAAGTTCTTTCGAATACTGGTGTCCTTGTCCGCTTTTATTGCCCGGTTAGTGGTAGCAGTAATGGTAGTTCTTTCCTCTTTCCTACATAAATTCCATGCAGTTTTTCCATGCTGCATGGTTCTTTTTCCTTTCCTGCCAGCTTTGGCTGGAGGGATGGGGGGGTGGGGAGGAGCCTTCGCCTTTGCTGTCCTTCATCTTCCACCTTTGATTAGATAGTTAGTGTAGCTTGTCACAAACAACCTCGTAAGGACCAGCAGGTCTGCTGTTGTTTGTTATTCCTTTGTGGTCCTTTGTGTTCTTCTCCTCCTCTCCCCCCCGTCCTCCTCCTCCTCCTTCTCCTCCTCTCCCCCCGTCCTCCTCCTCCTCCTCCTTCTTCTCCTCCTCTCCCGTCCTACTCCTCCTCCTTCTCCTCCTCTCCCCCCGTCCTCCTCCTCTTCCTCCTTCTCCTGATTTTTAACTCCTGACATTCCGTTCTCACCACCAACATCCTCCTCCTCCTCTTCTCCTCCTCCTCCTCCTCCTCCTCCTCCTCTTCCTCCTCCTCCTCGTCCTGCTTATGAAGAGAGCTAATTGAATACTAAACAGGTTGGTGTCCTTGTTTATCTGTCGTGTGTGTGTGTGTGTGTGTGTGTGTGTGTGTGTGTGTGTGTGTGTGTGTGTGTGTGTGTGTGTGTGTGTGTGTGTGTGAATTCCGTCTTTAAGTCTTTCCGTCCAACTATTTTTTTTTTTATCTCTTTCTGTCTGTCTGTCTGTCTGTCTGTCTGTCTGTATGCATGCATGTATGTTTGTCTCTCTGCCTTTCTGCTATACAAATAAGTCTACTGTTTTACGTGTACCTAAATCATCTATCGTCTCACTGACTGACCGACTGACTGACTGACTTTTACTAACAGAACTGACTGACTAATTGATTGACTGACTGACTGAATAACTGACTGACTGAACGAGTGACTGATGGAGATGGGGAGCAGACGTAATGGTAAGAAATGATGCTAAATTATCTCTCTTCCTTTTGTATATACCTATCTCTATCTATCTATCTATCTATCAATCTATCTATCTTTCTGCCTGTATTCCTGTAACTGTATTTCCCACGCCGTGTCCACCTGTGTCGATCAATATATATGTGTTACCAAATCCACAGACTTTGATGTATTTTTCTATGCAAATCTATAGCTATCAATCATTTATCTCTCTCTCTCTCTCTCTCTCTCTCTCTCTCTCTCTCTCTCTCTCTCTCTCTCTCTCTCTCTCTCTCTCTCTCTCTCTCTCTCTCTCTCTCTCTCTCTCTCTCTCTCTCTCTCTCTCTCTCTCTCTCTCTCTCTCTCTCTCCATCCTTTCTTTCTTTCTTCCTTCCTTCTTCTCATTCTTTTCCTTCTCTCCTTTTCTGCTATTCCAATTATCTTTCCATTTCCCCTTTTTCCTTCTTTCTACCTCACTTTCCCTCTCCTCCCCTCTCCTTCCTTTCTTCCTTCAGTGCCTCTCTCCACTT
>NW_026111631.1:67500-192500 GCF_024679095.1 Eriocheir sinensis | reverse complement strand
CTCCCTCTCTTTATTTTATTTTTATTTTTTTTCCCCATCTTTACGTCTTCTTCACTTCCTATGTATCCTCCTTCTTTGTCTTCTCCTTCTTGTTCTGTTCAATCCCTTTCTCTTTTTATACTTTTTTTTTTAATTTATAGTCTTTCTCCCACTTTTCTCTCCCATCTTCTTCTTTTTCTTCTTTTTCTTCTTCTTCTTCTTTTTTCATCTTCTTGTTAATATTTTACTTCTTCGCCTTCCTTCTCTTCTTCATATTCTTCCTCCTTTTTTTTATTATAAACGTCTTTCTTTCATCGTCTACCTCGTTTCTCTCTTTCTTTTTCATAATCTACATATTCTTCATCAACTTTAACATAACTCCCTCCTCCTCCTCCTCCTCCTCCTCCTCCGGACGTAAAGAAAAGCCTGTGCGTCGTTTCTATATTTCTTTGTGTTTACCATTGTTTTTTTGTACCGGGAGTGTGTATGGGGAGCACTCAGAATTTACGGCTTATATGTATGTAGAGCCCCCTCTCTCTCTCTCTCTCTCTCTCTCTCTCTCTCTCTCTCTCTCTCTCTCTCTCTCTCTCTCTCTCTCTCTCTCTCTCTCTCTCTCTCTCTCTCTCTCTCTCTCTCTCTCTCTCTCTCTCTCTCTCTCTCTCTCTCTCTCTCTCACACACACACACACAAACACACAATGCAGGAAACTGAGCCTTGGCAGCAGTGGGGACAGGCTCTGCCGGGCAAGGGCGGCAGCCGCCACCAGCTTATTTTGTTGTAACTGCCGCCTCGTTCACCATGACTTTTGTCAAACATTTACAAAACAAATGAAGACAAAACTAGTGAGCAGAATGTTCCCTAAAACCTGCAGCAGCACAACATCCGACGCACCGTGCTCGGCACCTGCGTCGTGCTGGTTGCCGACGGCGGCGCCAGCGGCAGGGCTCGGCCCCACAAGGTGACCATCACCCTTTGCCGGCGTCGGGGTGCTGGCGAGCCCTCAGCTCGCGGAAGGTGGCCGCCTTCGCCTTCCCGGAGGCGTCCGGCCCACCTCCGTCACTGCCCCGCTGGACCTGGAGTACCTCTTCAGGTGCAGCGGGAAACCAGACGCCGAAGCCACGCAGATCAAGATCTGTGTGGCGTACCGCCGCGGTGCAACTCGCAAGGCCCGCGTTAGCCTGGAGGAGTTCCTGGAGGCGCTGATGGATGGAGGGCGACCTGGCAGCTTCAACTTGTACAACTATGAAGACAAAGTCGGCCTCCAGCAAGCCAGTCAGCAGTTCCATGCCCATACCACAAAATGGCCACTGGAACAGAAACCCGACAAGGGAAAGAAGGCCATGTATACTGAAGGAAACACCGCCAATGATGAAGACACCTACAACGAATGGAAAGTTTACCTAGAAAAGGTGTTTGCGGTGGAAGATCATGACGATGACACTTACAATGACGATGACACCTACAATGATGAAGACACCTACAACGAATGGAAAGTTTACCTAGAAAAGGTGTTTGCGGTGGACGATCATGACGATGACACTTACAATGACGATGACACCTACAATGACGATGACACTTACAATGACGATGACACCTACAATGACGATGACACCTACAATGATGAAGACACCTACAACGAATGGAAAGTTTACCTAGAAAAGGTGTTTGCGGTGGAAGATCATGACGATGACACTTACAATGACGATGACACTTACAATGACGATGACACTTATAATGAACGGAAGGATCTCCCGGAAAGGGTGCTTACGGTGAAAGATAAAGACTTTGGCGAGGCGGCGCACGAGGTTGTGGAAGCCTCTGATGTCGATGCAACAGAAGAGGAGGAAGCCTCAAATGTTCCTGCCGCGAAAGAGGAAGAAGAAGAAGCCTCTGATGCTGGTGACGCAGAAGAGAAAGAAGCCTCTGATGTTCCTGCCGCAGAGGATGAAGAAGCCTCTGATGTCGGTGCCGCAGAGGATGAAGATGCCTCTGATGTCGGTGCCGAAGGAGAGGAGAAAGTCTCTGATGTTACCGCCGCAGAGGAAGAAGAAACCTCTGATGTTCCTGCCGCTGAAGCGGAAGAAGCCTCTGATGTTACCGCCGCAGAGGAAGAAGAAACCTCTGATGTTCCTGCCGCTGAAGAGGAAGAAGCCTCTGATGTTACCGCCGCAGAGGAGGAAGAAACCTCTGATGTCGGTGCCGCTGAAGAGGAAGAAGCCTCTGATGTTACCGCCGTAGAAAAGGAAGAAACCTCTGATGTCGGTGCCGCTGAAGAGGAAGAAGCCTCTGATGTTACCGCCGCAGAGGAGGAAGAAACCTCTGATGTCGGTGCCGCTGAAGAGGAAGAAGCCTCTGATGTTCCTGCCGTAGAAAAGGAAGAAGCCTCTGATGTTCCTGCCGCAGAGGAGGAAAAAGCCACTGATGTCGGTGCCACAAGAGAGGAGGAAGCCTCTGATGTCGGTGCCGCAGAAGAGGAGGCACCCCTGCACGGAGAAGCCTCTCGGGGCGAAGTCCATTCACCAGTGACCGTCCCTGCCGCCCCCGCCACAGCTTCCCTCGCCTACCGCAGCCTCACCGTGGCGCAGAGATTCATCTCCCGCCTCGCAGGACCCAGTGACCGCCAGCTGGAGGACCTGCGGCGGAGCCACGGCGTCAGCATCGTGCGGGTCAGGCGAACCCTGCACATCAAGGGCAACAGGGACGCCGTTCTGCGATGCCACCGAGACATACGCGACGAGATCGCCGAGTGGCGGAGGCGCGAGGCCGCTGAGGCTCAGTAAGCGAGCCACGGACATGCCTGTGACCCGTGACGGCCGCCTTAGCACCATGTTTCTTAGCATTTCTTATCATTTCTTGTCTTTCTTATCAATCTAGATATTCTGTTGTTGTTGTTGTTGTTGTTGTTGTTGTGTTCATAGCCACCTCCCCTGCAAGATCACAACAGATCACTCGGTTCTGTTGAGTCATCGTGAGCCGGTTTCGAGTTTCGGGTGAAGGCGCTGAATGGAGCGGCTCAGATCCAGGATGAGCTAGACAGAGTGTATGACTGGGTGGGGATGTGGCAGATAACATAAGAACATAAAAAGAACGGAAGGAGTCTGCAAGAGGCTGGTAGGCCTGTACAAGGTAGCTCCTGTGAACCTAAGCTCCTGTGAATCTTACCCCACCTAATATCACTGTCCATGAATTTATATATGACTTTTCCTTTTCCTTTTCTCCTTTTTTGTTTTTTTGTTTGAAGTGTTGCAATTTTTGATTCGTATTTTTTTTCCATATTTTTCTTGTGTATTTCTGAGTCCTTGTTCTTCTCTTCCTCGTTTTCTACCTTCTCCTCCTCTTCCTCTTCTGCCTGTTTTTTTCTCCTTCTGCAACACCTCTCATTTCTCTTCTTATTCCTCGTCCACTTATACTTTCTTCTATTTTTCATTCTCCTTCTCCTCTTCGTCCTTCTCCTCCTCATTATCTTCCAACTCCTCCGTCCACACCTCTAGTTCCTCTTTTTTCTCCTATTCCACTTCTTTCTTCTCCATCGCTTCTTCTTCCTTCTTCTTCTCCTTCATTTATTCCTCATCTTTGTTCTCGTAACACTATTTTAATCCCTCTTCGTCTTCCATCACCTCCTCCTCCTAAACTTAAACTTAAAAACTTAAAAAAAAGGAATTATAACCTAATGAAAGAGAATGACACGGCCGAAGCCCGTACTCAGTACCACAACAGCCTCAGAGCTTGTCGCACCCTTATTCGGAGTAGTAAACGCAACTACGAAAAACAAATAGCGCGTGACATCAAGACAAACTCAAAAAAATTCTTCACATACATCAGATCGAAAAAGAAAGTAAAATCCAATATTGGTCCCCTGACAGACGAGACTGGAGCTGCAACTCAGGACAGTAAACAGATGGCCAGAATCCTCAACAGTAACTTCGCATCCGTATTCACAGTCGAGAACATCGAAACCATGCCCGAGAACCCTGACCCGCCGAGGGGAATCACGCCCCTGAAAATTGACTCAATATGCGACCAAGAAGTGAAAGAGTATTTGGATAAACTCGACACGAACAAGTCAACAGGACCTGACGGTTTGTCCCAGCGGTTATTAAAAGAGCTTAAACAACAAATACTTCAGCCACTCACTAACATATTCAACCAGTCTGTTCAATTGAAAAAGGTCCCGGAAGACTGGAAGATGGCGAACGTAACACCAATTTTCAAAAAAGGAGACAAAAGCGTTGCATTAAACTACAGGCCCATAAGTTTGACATCAGTGGCAGGAAAAATACTCGAAAAGATTATTAGAGACAAACTTGTTAAGTTTCTAGAAGACAATAATGTAATCTCCGACACCCAGCATGGCTTCAGAAACAAGCGCTCCTGCCTAACGAATTTATTAGACTTCTTCCAAGGTATATATAAGAACTGGGATGCCCACATCCCCAGTGATGTTATATACCTGGACTTTCAGAAAGCCTTCGACAAGGTACCGCACGAGCGACTCCTTAAGAAACTGCACTCGGCGGGCATTGGAGCCAATCTGATCGCGTGGATAAGAGATTGGCTCACCGACAGAAAACAACGAGTACTACTCAACGGACAGCCTTCCGATTGGCTTCCAGTCACTAGTGGAGTGCCTCAAGGGTCAGTGCTGGGACCCATTCTCTTCATCATATATATCAACGACCTCGAATCAGGACTGAAATCCACAATATCGAAATTTGCTGATGACACCAAGTTGGAAAGGCCCTCACAAAGACCGACTGCGAAATCATTCAGAAAGACCTCAATCACATTATCGAATGGTCGGAAAAATGGCAAATGTCCTTTAATGTTGACAAATGCAAAGTCATGCACATTGGGTCCAGAAATAGTAACCACACATACATCATGAATGGGAGACCTCTGCAAGCGATGCAGGAGGAAAAGGATCTTGGAGTCACTATCAGCAGTGACCTGAAACACGCGAATCACTGTAAAAAAGCATATAACAAAGCCAACACTATGCTCGGGTTCATAGCGAGGAACTTCGAGTGTAAAACGCCAGACGTGATGCTATCCTTGTATAATTCCATGGCAAGACCGCACCTCGAGTATGCAGTACAGTTCTGGTCTCCTAATTACAGAAAGGACATTGATTTACTGGAAAGGATTCAACGACGCGCCACGAAAATGATACCAACCTTAAGGGCTCAACCGTACGAGGAACGACTCAAGCGACTCAATCTCTTTACATTAGAGAAAAGACGCCTACGAGGAGATATGATTCAAGTCTTCAAGTATCTAAAAAAATTCAATAACGTCGATTACTCCAATTTCTTTGAATTGCAAACCAACCTAAGAACTAGAAATAACGGTTCACCCATTCAGTCTAGTCGATGTAACACAGACATCGGAAGGAGTTTCTTTTCAAACCGAGTCATCCGTCACTGGAACAATCTTCCTTCAGAAGTAGTAAATGCGAATACTATCAACTCCTTCAAATATAGAATCGACCGTCACTTCGCTGCGTCGGGAGTAAACTGAATATTGAGTTGCTTTCATCTGCTCCTCAATATCGAGGCGCTTTCATCTGCTCCTCAATGTCGAGGTGCTTTCATCTGCTCCCCAGGCCCCAGGCTGTCGAGCAGATTAAATCGCCAAAGCGGCAACCTCGTAATGAGCCAATAGGCTTTCTGTTGCCTGCGTTTCCATGTTTCCATGTTTCCTCCTCCTCCTCTCCCTTCTCATTACGCGGCTAGACTTGGAAGACTTCTTAGTGAGCAGGTGTCACTTTTCAGAGCATAAAAAACAGCGAGCCCCGACAGAGAACGTCACGTAAACAATCAAAGGACCACCAGCCAATCCCACCTTGACCATATAAGCGCGTGTTATGTAAACGCCCGCAGCATTCGAAATAAATTCACAGACCTGGAGGAACTTGCTGCAACGGAAAACTTCCACATTATCGCCGTCGCGGAGTCATGGTTAAATACAAATAACAGAGATTTTATTGCGGAATTTAGCTTACTCGGCTATTCATTTTTTTTGCGACAGAGAAAACAGAGTTGGTGGTGGCGTCGTCTTATATATTCGTGCTGGTTTAAATCCACGTGTTATCAAAGTCGAAAGAATAAATAATATAGACACCGTTTTCGTAGAGATTAAAAACCATTCGAGTAAATTAGTTATTGGCATTGTTTACAGACCTCCAAACCAAGCAATGCAAATAGACAGAAAACTGTTCGAACAAATTTCTAACATGTAATCAATCTGAAGCTGTAATTATGGGAGACTTTGACTTACCATTTAAGAGTTGGGGAGACACGTTAAATATACACTCGGGTCACGATCTATACAGTGACTTATTAGAAAGTGCGCTTTATCAGCATGTGCATAAACCAACTCGCGAAAATAACATCCTCGATCTAGTTCTCACAACTAAAGAAAGCCTAGTTAAGGATCTCAATGTTGCTACAGAATTCAGCGACAGCGATCATCGAATGATTTCGTTTAAGATAAAAATCAAAGAGAACATGAAAACGAGTGAAGAAAGAATACCTGATTACCGACGTGCGGATTTTGACAAACTAAGAAATTTAGAAACGAATGCAGACTGGAGCGAAATTTCTGCAGCCTCAGATATAAATAAAGCTTGGGAAACATTCACAGAAACTTTAAGTAGAGCCGTGAATTTATGCGTACCATTCCGTAAAAGACGACCAGCAGCCAACTGGAAGCCTAAGTGGCGGAACAATCAACTCAAACGCCAAATTAAGAATAAAAATCGAGCGCGTCGCAAATACTTGATTACAAGTAATGAAACAGACACAACTGAATTCCAAAGATTACGCCGAGAAACAAAAAGAATCATACGTCTCAATAAAAGAAACCTAGAGCTTCATATTGCAAGCGCAATAGCAACTGTAACTGTAAAACGCTTTCCACCTCACAACAAACGTTTACAAGGCCACGAAGGCGAGTAATCGAGTTTTCGGGTATTTTCAAGATCCCATCACAGAGGCCTCGTCAGACTACCGCCAGGGCCGTAAACTACCCCTGGACGCGCCCACCACTCCACGACAGCCTTGCCCAGTGTGTGTGCCTGGACGCCGAAAGGTTTACCAACATAACCCCCGAAGTAGCCGGTGACGCGTGATTCAGGGCGCCGCGACTGGCTCGGGTCCAGCATGCATGGCAGAGTTTAAAGGCCCATCATTCATCCCTGCGCCGCCCTCAAGGTCACGCTGGCCTTAGCCCCGCCCCGGCACACGATAGAAAACGGGATTTTTGTAAGGCAGACTCCGGGATTTGATGGCGCTCCCTGCTGGAGTGACTGACTTAGTTTAAGAATGGCTGATTGAATGCCTTGACTGACTGACTGACTTATCTTGACTAGCTGACCATGCTGATGTAAGTGACTGACTGACTGACTTATCTTGACTAGCTGACCATGCTGATGTAAGTGGCTGACTGACTTACTGACTCGCTGGCTGTGTGGCTACGAAAATAACTGACTGAATGCCTGACTGACTAATGACTGACTGACTGACTGACTGACTAGCAGTCTGACTACCTACGTAACTGTCTGACTGCCAGACTAACTAATGTATAATTGAATGACTGATTTGGCTGACTGACAGACTGACTGACTCTGTGGCTACGTAAAAAAAAATGATTGGTTGCCTGACTGACTAAATGACTGACTGACTGACTGACTGAATGAATGAATGGCAAACGGACTGACTGAATAAATGAGTGAATGGTTAACCCGGTAGGAAGCAGCGGGGATCATGTTTCTTAATGGTTCCTCCAAGTGAGAAAAATGAGAAAAAATCACCCTCACACGAACCACTTCATAATATATATCCAAGCATTTGTGATCAGATTATGTATCATCTATTTAGGGGGGGTTATATCATGGCACAAATTTGGCCCGTCGCTGCTACAAGGTGAAGTCACAAATTTGGACCGTCGCTGCTACCGGGTTAACTATCTAACTGACTGGCTAACTGACTGACTGACTGACTGATTGACTGACTGGTGGACTGAGAGAGAGAGAGAGTGGGGAGGAATATATAGACGACTGAAGGAGTAACGGGGATAATATACAGACGGATAAAGGACGAGGAATAAATGGAACATATTAACAGATGAAGGAGGGACGGAGAGACACGAATAGAAAGAAACTGAGAGAAAGAATGTACGAGCAGGTATTAGACAAAATAGACAGGAGACGGTGACTAACAGTGGGACAGGAAAGGAAAGTGTGTTGGGGCTGGAAGAGGAAGAACATGTGCGGGCATGAACGAGACGGAGCAAAAGAGAAGGAGACTGAATGAAGGACAAAGACGAAGAGAGAAAAAGAGAGGAAGTGAGCCAGACGTCGCCTGCCTCCGTGTGTTTCTTTCTTGTTTTGTTATCCATCAAGGTGAGGATATTATTTTTTTCATGGGTGTTAGTGAAAAGCCTATTCAGTATTGACGAGACAGCCGTGCCCGTGAAACGCTGCCACTGTTACAGAGGAAGTGTTGTGTTCCCACACGCTACATTCCCTGCTCCCTCAGCACAGCTCCGCCTCGCTATTTCCAGCACACTCCAAATTCAGGGTGACGCCTCGCCGCTGTGCTCAGCGTGATCAGCTCGCCTTGTGTCTCAGCTACAGTCGTCGTGTTGTTCCCTACATCACACTGCGGCCTCGTGTGTCACTGTGTGTGCCTTGTATGTGTGTGGGGAATGTGATGCGTCTAGTGTGCTGGCATTGAGATAACGTTAAACACTGTGTGTGCCTTGTATGTGTGTGTGGAATGTGATGCGTCTAGTGTGCTGGCATTGAGATAACGTTAAACACTGTGTGTGCCTTGTGTGTGTGTGGGGAATGTGATGCGTCTAGTGTGCTGGCATTGAGATAACGTTAAACACTGTGTGTGCCTTGTATGTGTGTGGGGAATGTGATGCGTCTAGTGTGCTAGCATTGAGATAACGTTAAACACTGTGTGTGCCTTGTGTGTGTGTGTGGGGAATGTGATGCGTCTAGTGTGCTGGCATGGAGATAACGTTAAACACTGTGTGTGCCTTGTGTGTGTGTGGGGAATGTGATGCGTCTAGTGTGCTGGCATTGAGATAACGTTAAACACTGTGTGTGCCTTGTGTGTGTGGGGAATGTGATGCGTCTAGTGTGCTGGCATGGAGATAACGTTAAACACTGTGTGTGCCTTGTGTGTGTGTGTGGGGAATGTGATGCGTCTAGTGTGCTGGCATTGAGATAACGTTAAACACTGTGTGTGCCTTGTATGTGTGTGGGGAATGTGATGCGTCTAGTGTGCTGGCATTGAGATAACGTTAAACACTGTGTGTGCCTTGTGTGTGTGGGGGGAATGTGATGCGTCTAGTGTGCTGGCATTGAGATAACGTTAAACACTGTGTGTGCCTTGTGTGTGTGGGGAATGTGATGCGTCTAGTGTGCTGGCATTGAGATAACGTTAAACACTGTGTGTGCCTTGTGTGTGTGGGGAATGTGATGCGTCTAGTGTGCTGGCATTGAGATAATATATATATATATATATATATATATATATATATATATATATATATATATATATATATATATATATATATATATATATATATATATATATATATATATATATATATATATATATATATATATATATATATATATATATATATATATATATATATATATATATATATATATATATATATATATATATATATATATATATATATATATATATATATATATATATATATATATATATATATATATATATATATATATATATATATATATATATATATATATATATATATATAGATATATAATTTTTCTGTCCAGTATTATTAAAAGGATAGCAAGGGTAAATTTGTTATTTTTTATACATACATGTATTGATACATACATATACATACATTGTACATTTTAGAAGTTTATTGGCAGCATACAAGTACAACATAAATCTGGGAGATTTAAATAATCTTAAAAGTACTAATTTTATGTTACTTGAGCGAACATTACTTTTAAAATCTTGATCATTTTTGTAATTTGGACTGCAAAAATTTACCCTCGAAACAACACTACTTACTCTAGAACTAAATGTTCTGATAAAAAAGTAATATACTGGCAAGGAAAAAAATGTTATATTCATATAACATGTATAATCTTCGTTTATACAGGCTGCTGCTGTAATACATATTTTTACAAGATACATGGAAACTGGGTCAGGTATTCTATGAATACAAAATAAAAATCAACTAGATGAATTAGATTAGTTACTGTCAACAACAATACATTGTAACTGGTTTACCTCTCAAATTTAGGCGTCTGTTCTTACGTTCAAATTCATCAAGGACTTCATGATCAAGATTTGTGTCACAATGGACAGAGTAAGGCCAGTCCATTTAAACGACTTTCACTCACTGCGTTCCTAAGGTACGTTTTAAGCAATTTAAGGGCACTTAATAATCGCTCATTGGTGAAAGTGCTAACAGGTAGGGTTGAAAAATTTGCAATAGGGTGGAAAATTTTGGACGCGTGCCCAATTTTTTGGCACATGCTAATGTCTCAAGAACTTGCTTTGACCTCTCATGAGATTCACGACGCTCCCAATAACTCTGCCCCCGTAGATATTCATCTTCAACGAGATCTGCATCTCCATCAAGAAATTTCCATAAAATTCAACTGCCTCCTTCAGTTTACCAAAGCCATTATCAACTGAAAAAGAGGGAACAAGATTTCCCAACAAAAAGCTCCTACTGTGTTTAAATGCAAACCTTTCCCTAAGTTGTGCTATAGCAGTGTCCGAAAATGGGAGAAAAATAGCTCTTCGATAGTACTCCTATGGAGTTGCTGTTGAAGGGTTAGCCTTTATTATGTTTATGATGACCACTGATTGTTCAAGGCTTCTGGATGATATCTCCGTACCTTTCCTCAGCTTGGGCAAAAAGTTGGTTGAACTTATTTCCATCACGATAGGACTGAAATGCATCTATGCAGCTCTGTGTAGCTACACTTCCATGAGCACCCATCAGTTCTTGTTGTGACCCCTGCAGCTTTTCTGGCAAGGGTTTAGTGACACTTAGAACTGAGGTGAGCACAAAACGGTCATTAAAGGTGGTTATATGAGGCGCTGCCTGCGACAAGGGGCCAAGCGCCAAAAGTAAACAAACGAGAAAACTGCATGTAAAGGTAATGACACGGCGTGCGTCGGTCGTTCACCATCGCTTTACTTTTTATTTACCTGTCTCGTGTGTCCTAAACAGAGTATATGCAACTATGTGTTATACTTCGTTAGAGACTACATTTTCTTGGCTTTTACTTGATATACATTGATTTCGTAATGTTGAATAACAAAAGAGTTATGAAATGATGAATAATGCAGTGTGTTAAGCAGGAACAATTTTCGGATTTTGAAAGTATTACGTGGCCCAGTAATTACTACCTTGGAAAAAACAATCAATTGATAGACAGCATCTCTTAATAGTTCATTTAGGACAGGTCTTAGACTCTTTAGTAAAAGATTAACTGTACGTATGTTCATTGAATGACAATAATTTTAGTCCTCCCCGCAGGCGCCACCCTATCCGCGGTAGGGAGGGACGACGCGGAACGCTGCCAGGCGTACGATAGCCTCCTCCTTGTGTTACCTTCCACTACACTTCTTCCCCACTCGTCTCTCTCTCTCTCTCTCTCTCTCTCTCTCTCTCAGAATGCATAGGCACTTACCATTATCACATTATTCATTTATTTTTTTATTTGTTTTCATTTCACTATATTGTAACCTACTCATTTTCATTCTCCTTTGTCTCTCTCTCTCTCTCTCTCTCTCTCTCTCTCTCTCTCTCTCTCTCTCTCCTAGTCCTTTAGAATGCTTAGGTAATTACCATTACCACATTTTCATGAATTTTACTAATATAAAAAAAAATCAATATACCCAATAACTCCTACTATTGTCATAAATCTTACTGGTCAAACACCACATTTCAAACTCTTTGGCAGTGCTTTCGTTGTGTCCTCACAAGTGAAGTATTTTTCAATCAACCATAAAAATACACGTCGTAAAAGTTTCTCTTGATGGTCATCCTTATAGTACACTATTTACTGTGAAACTGGCAGATAGACTGTGATGTTGATTGACGGACTGTGAGGTTGACAGCCGTGCACTGTGTGGTTGACAGACGGACTGTGAGGCTAATTGGCACTGTAATGTTGACAGACACTGGGAGATTGACACCGAGATTGATTGGCACTGTAAGATTGACATTGTGAGAATGGTTGGCACTGTGAGGTTAATACTGAAAAGTCGAGACACTGTGAGGTTGATTGGGTCTGTAAAGTTGAAAAACTGTGAGGTTCATTGGCACTGTGAGATTGATCACAGTGTGTGAGGTTGATAGACAAAGTGAGGTTGTGAGACACTGTCAGGTTGACAAACAGTAAGGTTGACACACTGTGTGGTTGAATGAAACTGTGAGGTTGACAGACACTGTGAGGTTGACAGACACTGAGATTGAGAGATCCTGTGAGGTTGACACAGTGAGGTTAAGACACTGTGAGGTTGAATGACACTCTGAAGTTGACAGGCACTGTGAGGCTGAATGACACTGTGATGTTGACAGACAATGAGATTGACACACTGAGGTTCAGCGTCACTGATGTTGACATAAACTGAGGCTAACAGACACAGTGAGGTTGACGATCTGAAGTTAACACTGTTAGGTTGAATGACACAGTGAGGTTGACAATGTGAGGTTGACAGGCACAGTGAGGTTGATAATCTGAGGTTGACAGTGTTACGTTGAATGACACAGTGAGGTTCAGATACTGCGGTTGACAATATGAGGTTGAAACTTTGAGGTTGACAGATACTGAGGTTGACAGACACTGTGAGGTTGATATACACTGTGAGATTGACTCACTCTGAGGTTGAGAGACACTGTGAGGTTGACAAACTGTGAGGCTGAATGATACTTTGTGGATGACAGACACTGTGAGGTTGACAAATTGTGAGGTTGACAAATTGTGAGGTTGAATGATACCTTGTGGATGACAGACACTGTGAGGTTGATACTGAGGTGAGAGACGCTTTGATGTTGACACTGTCAGGCTGAAACCTACTATGAGGTTAACACTGAAGTTGTAGATACTGTGAGGTTGAAAGACACTCTGAGGTTGACAGACACTGTAAGGTCGAAGGACACTGTAAGGTTGATTAGCACTGTGAGGTAAAAGACACTAAGATTGATTGACACTGTTAGGTCGGAAGACACTGTATGGTTGATTGGCGTTGTGAGGTTGACAGACTAAAGTTGACACTGTAAGGTTGATTGGCACTGTGAAGTAGACACCACTATAAGGTTGATTGGCACTGTGAGGTCGAAAGATGCTTTGAGGTTGACAAAGTGAGGTTGATTGACATTATGAAGTTGACAGACACTGTGAGGTTTGAGACACTGTGAGGTTGATTGACACAATGAGGTTGACAATGTGAGGTTGACTGACACCGTGAAATTAACAAACTGTGAGGTTGACAGAATATGAGTTTGATACAGTGAGGCTGATAGATACTTGAAGTTGATTGACACCATGAGCGTGTTAGGTTGGCAGACACACTAACTCAAGACTGGCCGTAGAATGGAGTTGAGACGTTGACACTTGACACACTGGATGATGTAGTAGATTGAATGCCCCTGAGCACCTGATGTCAAGGTCGTGACTTTTTATTAAGTCTAGGCTGACGCAAAAGTAGCATGGTGGTGTCCGTGCCCGAAATGGAAGGTCTTCGGCTGAATTTGTGCTTTCTCGGAATGAGTGGTCATCAATGAATATTAGCATGTGATAAAATTGAATGTGACGATGTTGAATGTAGTCTGCCAATGACAATTTCTAATTAATACATTGAATATTAGCGTAATACATAGGTATTTGTCACATGCAGCCCTATTATGACACGCCCATTGTACCCTCTCGTCCTCCCCTCCCTCCCACCATGACTTCCTTCACCTACGTAACCGTGCCTCTCTCTCTCTCTCTCTCTCTCTCTCTCTCTCTCTCTCTCTCCTTCTTCTTCTTCTTCTTCTTCTTCTAATATTCATTGATAATTTGCACTGGAAGGACGGGTGACACTTTTTTTCTAGCGCCGCTGCATTCATCATTAACAAACGAAAACCCTAATGCATATTCCCAACTACAACACATTTAAAATTGAAGAAAACTAAACAAACAAAACAAATTGATGAGTGCCCGACACACGACGCGTTGGTGCTTCCCCGTCCCGCCCGGGCCCCCCTTCGCCAGGGCCCCTCCCCCACCCCCACAATAACCGCCCCGCGCCATGTTTGCCGGCAGTGAAGTGTTGGCCAGTTAAAGAAACTTTCATGTATATGATGATAATTTTGGGGTAACAATAGTGTATACTAATGTTTTGTGTTCGAATTAACCACGATTATCAGCAACTGCCTCTGCAAACGTGTGATATTTACTGAATGAGACGGTGATGGCAATGACATGGTTGATGAGCTACACACTACTACGATTAATCAACGTTTGCTGCACGCACAGCAGAGCTACGATCATATTACTGTTGTTTCTAAGAAGAAGGGAAAATTATAGAGCTAAGTACACTATTAACTCAATTTGACGGTGGTTGGCGCTTGGCCCCTTGTCGCACGCAGCCACTCAATTATTATAGCGGCAAAGGTCGACCTTACAGGTCCCATACGCGTCTCGCGTCGCCTGCCACTCTCCCCGACATAATACAGAATCTTATTACATACTCACCACTGTCACCAGACAAGTTCACTTATATAGTCACTTATATAGTCCTCCAATCACTTTGACCGCACCTTACACCTAAAATCAAGTAAATATGAGAGGCAAGGAGAGGAGGCACACTTACGACTTTCGTGCTCTCTCTCTCTCTCTCTCTCTCTCTCTCTCTCTCTCTCTCTCTCTCTCTGCCAGAGCCATCCCAATCTCGTATTCCTCTTCTTCCTGTCTCCCGCTACAAACACCCCTCCGTCGCTTTCAGTTGACAGTTTGACGTCGCACTCTACACACAATTTTATGAACCCATCATTAACACCTTACTTTTTTTCACTCAGAGCACACCTTATATCCTACCATTAACTCAAAACAAAACCAAAGGGGAAATAGCTCGGTCACTCGGTGCCACTGAGCTCTCAACTACACACACACACACACACACACACACACACATTCATAATCGTAATACTAATATACATATTCCTATTATTTTCCTGTAACATTTGTTTATTCATTATTATTTTTCTAAAAGGGGCCATGGCCCCATACCCCCACCCCCTCGGTATGCCACTGACGTTAAACGTCTGCTTTGAACGTCTTCTCGCTCTCAGCTACCGCCTGTTGCGGAAAGGGAGCCGAGTGCGACACATCCTCTCCATTCCCAAGACTCCTGGGCCCGTATCCTCGAGGGCTATTAACTTTTACTCTTAAAGTTACTATCAAAGTTAATAGTCTCAATTTATTAAGAGTAACAGCTATCCTCGTCAACTTTGAGTGTAAGTATTAGCAAATCCTGGCTACTATTATCTTCTAATTTATGGCGGGCTCGTTGCTAAGGACGCCTCCGTGCAAAACGTAAACATCCGACATATCTCCCCTCCTGCGTCACAACTTGCTCTGCTGAAATTACCGCACCATAACCACGTCATCTGCCCCAATGAGCACATCTACGGGCCGGAGAACCAGCGCAGAAAAGGAGTAAGTTTAATTGGTCGCCAGATGAAACGGTCTTCTTACATCAAATTCATGAAAAAATACGTACAATCAGAGGGTGTTATGGGAAGAGCATCACCCCTGAGGATAAGAAGAGAGCGTGGACTGAAGTGGCAGAAGCTGTAACAAGGTTGGTAATCACATAGTCATGCTTCAGTTAGCTTACAAACTAACCTAACCTAATCAAGTGGGTATTTTTTACATAATAACACAACCACTGACCTTCCAAACAGAACATACCTTTTCATTCTGTATCTGAATAGTTTCATTATGACCATTTCTGCCACAACCCCCTCTCCCTCAACAACCTAACATACTAGCTAAACCTAACCATGCCAAACCTGCCCCGTCCTACCGAGCACATCCTAACTTAACATGCCAAGTTTGTTGGGGGGGAAGAGGGGGTTGGTATAGATAGTTAAGGCATATTTGACCTTTTTTTTATTCTTAATTTATTTTCATTTGTTTATTATTATTTTTTTTTGGGGGGGGGGGATGCTAGGCATGCCAGACTATGGACATTTTTACAAGTACTTTATGTCAAGACTATATGGGAATAGTTAGGTTTCGTGAGAATGGTAAAGTAGGATTAAAATAGTATATTTATAGCATTGGTCAAACAGATTATGGTGATATAATGTTAGATTGGAATATACTCAAGATAATGAAATTAAGGTTAATGCTTTTTTTTGTTTTTTTTGTTACATATTCACATGTTCATGATTCAAGTAACTTGCAAACTCACCTAACCTCGTCAAATGGGTATTTTTGTATACAAACGCAACCACAGAGTTTCCAAACAGAACATACTTTTTCCTACTGCTCCACGTGAATAGCATCATCATGACCATTTCTGCTGCAACCCCCACTCCCTCAACAATCTAACATAACTAAACCAACTCCTGCTAAACCTGTCCTACCTAACACGTCCTAACTTAACATGGTAGGTCCCCAAGTTTGTTAGGGTGGAAAGGGGATTAGTATAAGTCGTCATATTTACCTGTTATTTTATTTATTCTTTTTTTAGATTTTTTTTTTGGGGGGGGTTGGGCATGCCAGACTCTCAACACTTTTACAAGTATTTTATGTTAAGACTATATCGGAATAGGTAGATTTGATGAGAATGGTAAAGTAAGATTACAATATTATTTTAATAGCATTGGTCAAACAGTTTCTGGTGATATAATGTTAGGTTAGAAGTACTCAAAAGAATGAAGTTAAGATTAATGCTTTGAATTTTTTTGTATAGCTGTATTGTGTAATATCCTCCTACTTAGAGAAAAGCATTTTAGAAAAGTAGGTAATGAAAAGTAGTATTTTTGGCCATGTTCATAACAACTAAAAAGTTAATGTCTTATGATGCATGTAAATAAAATACCGGTACCGATTTAGCTTTCCATCACAGCATGTATTACATGTTATTGGAGAAGGTATGGGAAATAAACAGCATGCCATAGTGAAACGATTAAGAAACTTGCTTCACATTTATACCCTGACAGTGCCTTCCCTGGGAGTGGACCCCGTACGCAGGATGACTGTGAGAGGCGTTGGTACAACGTACAACAAAAATCAAAGCCTTGCATTGCCAAGTGCAAGAATGAGCAGCGGCAGACTGGTAATTTTTTTAGTTGTTATGTCTTGATATGTAAAACTTGTATTAGTTAGTTTTTTATGTGCTCACAGAATGCAGCTATACTGGCCACAACGCCTTTATTTCAGCTTAAAGTTAATAAGTTCATAGCAGTGAACTACATATTTGATACAGAAATTTTTTTAATGTTCATCTGTCAATGACTATCAATCTATCTAAATACCTTGGCTATCTTCCCCCAATGAAGGGTGGTAGCCAAGACAGGCACACACTCACTCACACATTCACACTCATGTACACCACTCTCTCAGCTGCACAGCCCCTGAGGGAGTAAAAAAGGCCCTCACTGTATGGGGGATTAGCTGCACAGTTCAGACAGGGAACTTCCACACCAAGGCCTCACAGCATACACTGGTTTACCCCTGCCCCTTCATGACAATGACATTTCCCCCAGCACCTGAGTGCCCCACACGTGTGGCACCACAGATACGCAGGCGCCTGCCTATATAACTATGACATTAACTGTGGTAGATAAACTGGTGTATGACATCATAGGCTGCTCGTCTCATGTATTTGAAGGGGTACCAGAGCCACTCAGCACTGACACATAAGAACATAAGAACGCAGGAGTCTGCAAGAGGCCGGTAGGCCTGTACGAGGCAGTTGATGATGTGTTAGGGATAGGACAGCAGCAACAGCAGCAGCAGTCAAGCAGCAGTGAAATATTGACTGGCCTGTATGTTTTTGGCAAAAACGTTTATATTCTCATTAAAACAATATATTAATCACTCTTAAATTCATACTCTTTGAAGATACACACTTTATCAGTCAATTATTTTACAACCAATAACAAATAGTAGAATATTTCTGTTAATAAGTAACATTTCACCATTAAGACCCTTTTTCTTCAACTACGTACCTATTTAACCCATCCGCTACGATTGGCATGGATTTGGCTTCCACTGCTAGCCTGGTTACATAATAGTCCCAGGTTTTTCTCTGCCTCTGCGGTGGATAGCGGAGTGTTTCCCATGTGGTATTGGTATGCTGGATATCCCCTCCCAAGGTGTAGGACTACATTTTCTTCAATGAATTGTAGCAGCCACTATTTGTTCCATTTCTGTAGTTTGGTGACGTTTTCTTGCTGGAAATCCGCAGTTAAGGGGTTAAGTTACATGCATTAATCATGACTAATATATGACGCTTTTTTTCAGCCCCGCTGCTGTATTGCTAGAGACCATCCCAGCACATTGTTCATTACTTGTGGAAAAGATACCATCAGCTGCTCCTACAACAGCCACTGCTTCAACATCTGCTGGCCCTATGACACCAGCCGCTGCTTCATCATCTGCTGGCCCTATGACACCAGCCACTGCTTCAACATCTGCTGGCCCTATGACACCAGCCACTGCTTCATCATCTGCTGGCCCAATGACACCAGCCACTGCTTCAACATCTGCTGGCCCTATGACACCAGCCACTGCTTCATCATCTGCTGGCCCAATGACACCTGCCACTGCTTCATCATCTGCTGGCCCAATGACACCAGCCGCTGCTTCATCATCTGCTGGCCCAATGACACCTGCCACTGCTTCATCATCTGCTGGCCCAATGACACCAGCCGCTGCTTCATCATCTGCTGGCCCAATGACACCTGCCACTGCTTCATCATCTGCTGGCCCAATGACACCTGCCACTGCTTCATCATCTGCTGGCCCAATGACACCAGCCGCTGCTTCATCATCTGCTGGCCCAATGACACCAGCCACTGCTTCATCATCTGCTGGCCCAATGACACCAGCCACTGCTTCATCATCTGCTGGCCCAATGACACCTGCCACTGCTTCATCATCTGCTGGCCCAATGACACCAGCCACTGCTTCATCATCTGCTGGCCCTATGACACCAGCCGCTGCTTCATCATCTGCTGGCCCTATGACACCAGCCACTGCTTCAACATCTGCTGGCCCTATGACACCAGCCACTGCTTCATCATCTGCTGGCCCAATGACACCTGCCACTGCTTCATCATCTGCTGGCCCAATGACACCAGCCACTGCTTCATCATCTGCTGGCCCAATGACACCAGCCGCTGCTTCATCATCTGCTGGCCCAATGACACCTGCCACTGCTTCATCATCTGCTGGCCCAATGACACCAGCCACTGCTTCATCATCTGCTGGCCCAATGACACCTGCCACTGCTTCATCATCTGCTGGCCCAATGACACCAGCCACTGCTTCATCATCTGCTGGCCCTATGACACCAGCCGCTGCTTCATCATCTGCTGGCCCTATGACACCAGCCACTGCTTCAACATCTGCTGGCCCAATGACACCAGCCACTGCTTCATCATCTGCTGGCCCAATGACAACAGCCACTGCTTCATCATCTGCTGGCCCTATGACACCAGCCACTGCTTCATCATCTGCTGGCCCAATGACACCTGCCACTGCTTCATCATCTGCTGGCCCAATGACACCAGCCACTGCTTCATCATCTGCTGGCCCAATGACACCTGCCACTGCTTCATCATCTGCTGGCCCTATGACACCAGCCACTGCTTCATCATCTGCTGGCCCAATGACACCTGCCACTGCTTCATCATCTGCTGGCCCTATGACACCAGCCACTGCTTCAACATCTGCTGGCCCTATGACACCAGCCACTGCTTCAACATCTGCTGGCCCTATGACACCAGCCGCTGCTTCATCATCTGCTGGCCCAATGACACCAGCCACTGCTTCATCATCTGCTGGCCCAATGACACCAGCCGCTGCTTCATCATCTGCTGGCCCTATGACACCAGCCACTGCTTCAACATCTGCTGGCCCTATGACACCAGCCACTGCTTCAACATCTGCTGGCCCTATGACACCAGCCACTGCTTCAACATCTGCTGGCCCTATGACACCTGCCACTGCTTCATCATCTGCTGGCCCAATGACACCTGCCACTGCTTCATCATCTGCTGGCCCAATGACACCAGCCACTGCTTCATCATCTGCTGGCCCAATGACACCAGCCACTGCTTCAACATCTGCTGGCCCAATGACACCAGCCACTGCTTCATCATCTGCTGGCCCAATGACACCAGCCACTGCTTCATCATCTGCTGGCCCAATGACACCAGCCACTGCTTCATCATCTGCTGGCCCTATGACACCAGCCACTGCTTCATCATCTGCTGGCCCAATGACACCTGCCACTGCTTCAACATCTGCTGGCCCTATGACACCAGCCACTGCTTCATCATCTGCTGGCCCAATGACACCAGCCACTGCTTCAACATCTGCTGGCCCAATGACACCAGCCACTGCTTCATCATCTGCTGGCCCAATGACACCAGCCACTGCTTCATCATCTGCTGGTCCAATGACACCAGCCGCTGCTTCATCATCTGCTGGCCCAATGACACCAGCCGCTGCTTCATCATCTGCTGGCCCAATGACACCAGCCGCTGCTTCATCATCTGCTGGCCCAATGACACCAGCCACTGCTTCATCATCTGCTGGCCCAATGACACCAGCCACTGCTTCATCATCTGCTGGCCCAATGACACCAGCCACTGCTTCATCATCTGCTGGCCCAATGACACCTGCCACTGCTTCATCATCTGCTGGCCCTATGACACCAGCCACTGCTTCATCATCTGCTGGCCCTATGACACCAGCCACTGCTTCATCATCTGCTGGCCCTATGACACCTGCCACTGCTTCATCATCTGCTGGCCCAATGACACCTGCCACTGCTTCATCATCTGCTGGCCCAATGACACCTGCCACTGCTTCATCATCTGCTGGCCCTATGACACCAGCCACTGCTTCATCATCTGCTGGCCCTATGGCACCTGCCACTGCTTCATCATCTGCTGGCCCAATGACACCAGCCACTGCTTCATCATCTGCTGGCCCTATGACACCTGCCACTGCTTCATCATCTGCTGGCCCAATGACACCTGCCACTGCTTCATCATCTGCTGGCCCAATGACACCTGCCACTGCTTCATCATCTGCTGGCCCAATGACACCTGCCACTGCTTCATCATCTGCTGGCCCTATGACACCTGCCACTGCTTCATCATCTGCTGGCCCTATGACACCAGCCACTGCTTCATCATCTGCTGGCCCAATGACACCTGCCACTGCTTCATCATCTGCTGGCCCAATGACACCAGCCACTGCTTCATCATCTGCTGGCCCAATGACACCAGCCGCTGCTTCATCATCTGCTGGCCCAATGACACCAGCCACTGCTTCATCATCTGCTGGCCCAATGACACCAGCCACTGCTTCATCATCTGCTGGCCCAATGACACCAGCCACTGCTTCATCATCTGCTGGCCCAATGACACCTGCCACTGCTTCATCATCTGCTGGCCCAATGACACCTGCCACTGCTCCATCATCTGCTGGCCCAATGACACCAGCCACTGCTTCATCATCTGCTGGCCCAATGACACCAGCCACTGCTTCATCATCTGCTGGCCCAATGACACCAGCCACTGCTTCATCATCTGCTGGCCCTATGACACCTGCCACTGCTTCATCATCTGCTGGCCCTATGACACCAGCCACTGCTTCATCATCTGCTGGCCCAATGACACCAGCCACTGCTTCATCATCTGCTGGCCCTATGACACCTGCCACTGCTTCATCATCTGCTGGCCCAATGACACCTGCCACTGCTTCATCATCTGCTGGCCCAATGACACCTGCCACTGCTTCATCATCTGCTGGCCCTATGACACCAGCCACTGCTTCATCATCTGCTGGCCCTATGACACCAGCCACTGCTTCATCATCTGCTGGCCCTATGACACCAGCCACTGCTTCATCATCTGCTGGCCCTATGACACCTGCCACTGCTTCATCATCTGCTGGCCCAATGACACCTGCCACTGCTTCATCATCTGCTGGCCCAATGACACCTGCCACTGCTTCATCATCTGCTGGCCCTATGACACCAGCCACTGCTTCATCATCTGCTGGCCCTATGACACCTGCCACTGCTTCATCATCTGCTGGCCCAATGACACCAGCCACTGCTTCATCATCTGCTGGCCCTATGACACCTGCCACTGCTTCATCATCTGCTGGCCCAATGACACCTGCCACTGCTTCATCATCTGCTGGCCCAATGACACCTGCCACTGCTTCATCATCTGCTGGCCCAATGACACCTGCCACTGCTTCATCATCTGCTGGCCCTATGACACCTGCCACTGCTTCATCATCTGCTGGCCCTATGACACCAGCCACTGCTTCATCATCTGCTGGCCCAATGACACCTGCCACTGCTTCATCATCTGCTGGCCCAATGACACCTGCCACTGCTTCATCATCTGCTGGCCCAATGACACCAGCCACTGCTTCATCATCTGCTGGCCCAATGACACCAGCCACTGCTTCATCATCTGCTGGCCCAATGACACCTGCCACTGCTTCATCATCTGCTGGCCCAATGACACCTGCCACTGCTTCATCATCTGCTGGCCCAATGACACCAGCCACTGCTTCATCATCTGCTGGCCCAATGACACCAGCCACTGTTTCATCATCTGCTGGCCCAATGACACCTGCCACTGCTAGGGATGACAATGAAGCTGCTCCACCAGTCACCACCTACTTCATCGGAGTTAAGAGATGCCTTTCATAGGGCAGCAGTATAATTTTTTGATGCTGGGGCTGAATATTACTGCCTCAAGGCTATGATTTTGTCACTTTTTTTTTTATTATTGAGGAGGTTAGGGTGGAAGGGGTGAAAAATAATCTGTGCTGTTTTTCGACAGAAATGGTTAACAAATTCATTCAAAGCACAAAATTTACCGGAAAAAAAATTGTGTGCCATTGTGAGTGGGTTCACTTGAGATTGGGCTTCAATACGCCTCCGTGGTCTAGTGGTCAGCATGCGTGGCTTCTACGCGGGCCCGGGTTCGAATCCCGGCCTGGGCAGTCGGCGTGCAGCTCACCCAGCTGATCATCCTCCCTCTCGGGCTGGTCGATAAATGACTACCTGGGGAAACTGTGGTAGCCCGGATGTCACACTGGCCCTGTGTCCCGGGGTAATGGGCTCCCTCCCACCACAGGCTCAAGGGCCAATGTTACGGAGATGAGCACCGAGGCCACGCGCTGCTACAGCGTATGCCCCAACTTTACCTTTACCTTTATTGGCTCGACTGACAGACATGGCTTTGCATGTCGAAGGTCACTGGATCAATCTCCACAACCAGCACTCTCTAACTTGGATTTTTCCGAGTTCCCTAGAGCCTAGATTAATTTTTCGGTGTTAAATGAGGAGATTTGCACCGGCACCCAGTCATGGGTGTTACCAGATACGTTGTTACAATCAGGGGCGTCATTTGGCCTTCAAAAGTGGGAGGGACATTAGGGCAGACAGTTTTATATATATATATATATATATATATATATATATATATATATATATATATATATATATATATATATATATATATATATATATATATATATATATATTTACCATCATTAGCTTATAACACCTTTAGGCACTGATCATATTTGCATTTTATGTAGTCTGTGATACAGGCAGGATATTCATTAGCACCTAATTAGACTCATGCTGCTCTCTGATGAACTCACAATCAAAGATGTAGTATACCTATATGGTAGCATTGAGTAATCTTAGGTCACTTGGTAAAGTGTTCACCTAAGTCCGACCCAAGCTGACAACATAAACCTAAGCATGTTTGCAAGCTGAGTGCTTAGAATATTGGCATAATAATAAAAGATGCTGAAAACTAGATTCCACTAATAGAGTAATTATGTACTGAATTTGTAATGGAGCCAAGATAAAAAAGCTATGTTTTTCAGTGGTCATACCGTGATCTCATGAAAATAAATAGGTTGACATATATAATTAATTACTACGTATTTTGTTATGATGACTAGTATTGCACATTAATACCATAGCTTTGAATCCAATGATGAATATCTTCAAGCAAGACACAAATAGCAACAGATTGGTCACCAACTCACTCAGTAAACACAATACTCCAGAAAAGTATACACTGAATTCACAATAAAGTTGTTTTTCCACTTGGAACTTTGTAAACAGAAACCAAGTAACCTCGTTTTACTTCACTCATAAGTCATGATGTTCACGATGTGGTCACCTCGACCTTTCGTTCCTCCTCCCTCACACTGGCAGACGTCTCTAACAAGCTTTCTTACCACCATTATCTCAATACGAATAACCGGCAGGAGTAATTTGCTTTCTAACTTGATTTTAAAGCAACAATAATTATAAATCATATTCTAAATTACAGTTTAATGCAATTTTAATGTCATCTTTTTCATTTGCATGTGTGTACCTTTCTGCTATAAATAAAAGTTTTTTTCCCATGTTTTGTTTTCCTTAACTCGAATATTTCACATTTTAATCAATAACAAAGGCATCAAACACTAATTGTATGTTCAAGCTATGTTTTTTTTTTTTTCTGTTGACATAAACTACTTCGTTTTCCTTTGGTGCCATTATTTTCACATGGGTACAGTCTATCACTCCCACAACACCGACAAGTTGGTAGAATTCTGCTTGCTCTTCACGGATCTCCACCCTATCAAGGGGAGACTGGATAAACCTCCCGACTACCTACGGGGCACTGAGGGCGGCCAGAGTTTCCGCAATCACCCTGCTTACACTACTCTGGCTTACCCCCAAACTCATCACTTGAACACTGCAGCATTTTTCCTGTAGCCAAGTACCTTTAAGTCAAAATCACTTTCAACCCCGGGGTGCGGGAATGCTCCCTTTGAACTGGATCTTGTAGCTCTCTTCTCACCAAATCAGTCACATACTCCATTCCTGCACGGTCTAATATGTATCTCTTGACAAGTTCACCATCGTTATACAGTTCCAAAGCGCCCTATCAAACTCTAAATTGCGGAGGCGGGCTGGGCGAGGAAGTCCGGTGGCCATGTTGATATGGGTCTGGGTCTGGGATTCACTATTAACTTTACTATTAAGTGTTTAGAAGTCCTCGCCAGCACTTCCAAGTTAATACCAAAGTTAATAGTAGGTATTAGGCTAATAGTTGTTGAAGATACACTTTGAGAGTGAAGTTAATACTAAAGTCGAAAGTTAATACCAAAGTTAAGAGTAGGTATTAGGCTAATAGTTGTTGAAGATACACTTTGAGAGTGAAGTTAATACTAAAGTCGAAAGTTAATACCAAGTTTAGTATTAATAGTTGTCGAGGATACGGGCCCAGGCGGCCCGTAGCAGGGTGCCGACAGACCGACTCTATGGGCGATCAAAATCTAGCAGACCAAGGCCCGGATTCATCAATCTTACCAACCACGCCTCCGGTATCTCTCACATTTACCGGAGCACTACCAGAGCTGCTGCATCTTTCAAACACGGCATTCATCAACGGCATGGTAACGCTCCGGTAACTCGCACCCTGGCAACGATTGGTTGGGCTGGACAGCCAATCACGTGCGACCTTTGATGCTGTATTTCAGCTTTCACGTGTCGTTTGTTTACTAATACACAGACTTCAAAATCAAGACATGTGTATTGTACAGGCGTAAATACTGCCTTAAAACAAATAATTAGCGTGGTGATCCCTCAATTAGATGCGTTTTTTACGAATGAATGCACGTTACTTGTATATTTATTCTTGAAATAAAAAATATACTCGCTTATGTAGCCTATATTCTGAACATTTTTGTGTTACCTTCATAGTATTCCGTCGCCAATGCCAGCTGCGTGCCTCGCTATCACAAGATTGGGTATTATTCTAATGTTTGCCCACACTCACCCCTCGCAACCAAAATTGGCTAGGGGGCCATTGCCATCATGCCTCACTGGTGCAGCCAAGCAATGGGTGTGGGCGCGGGAAGTTGTGGCTGCTGAGGTGAATGGCGAGATCGAGTGGCTTCGTGAGTAGTGTGGAGGAGGTCAGAGCAAAATTTTACGACATTAAACTCCACAGCAAGAATATTGGAGACTTGAGACGGGAGGTGACTGTCACAGACAGAACATTATTCCCTCTGCAGTGTTTTAACAAGTAGGGAAAAGTCATGTGGGTGGACAGTTCCACAGACTTACATACTATAGAGTGCGGCCTGCACGTGAAGCCGGCCTGAGGCCGTGCACGGGTCTGCCCAGTTCATCCCAAACCGACGACTTCACACACCTCACTCCCACCCCGTTTCCTGACCCCATAATTCATTTTTTAGAAAAATGGAGACCACCATCATCTTCCTGAGAAAATTCTGCATCACACTAGCATAAAATTGTAACAATAATGTGTAAATACACATACGAAAATCAAAGTTAAATGAATAGGGAGTACACATTTTCTTGCATTATTTATCTTCAACTCCTTCGTACTCAGCTGGTTTTCGTCACATCGGTTCTATAAGCCCAGATCCTAAATCTGCATGCTTTTCTGCTTCTGATGGTAGGGGCACGTCACGAGGTAAAAACATATAGTCTCAAAATCGCCTCCGAACATGAGCCGCGGTAGTATCTACCACTTACTACGCCTGCGGTAACTCAGTTACGGGTGCTCGGAGCCATGGTAACATTTGGCCTTACCACGGCTCCGGTAAGTGGTTGATGAATGCCGATTTACCGGGTGGGCGGAGATACCGCGAGACTTACCAAACAGAGGTCCGGTAAATGGTTTGATGAATCCCGCCCCAAGTCGGTCCGTCGACGAGGACTGACGTGTCTCTGAGAGAGAGAGAGAGAGAGAGAGAGAGAGAGAGAGAGAGAGAGAGAGAGAGAGAGAGAGAGAGAGAGAGAGAGAGAGAGAGAGAGAGAGAGAGAGAGAGAGAGAGAGAGAGAGAGAGAGAGAGAGAGAGAGATCTCCTATCATCCGTTTTCCTTACACTTATAATTAACCAGGGTTAAATGAAAGTGGGAAGCAAGGAGAGGAGGGAGGGAAGGCATGGAGTCAGGGGCGGATCCAGAAAATCAATTTTGGGTTTTGGCCCGATGGTAAAATTTCATAAGTTAGCGACAGTCTCAAAACAGTGACGGCCAATGGATAGTGATGGCGGTTCTTTGCTTAAAATCCGCAGCTCCCGAGCAATTAACGCATATGTGACAAATGAAAGAAACAATTCAAATTGTACATCCGACCAGTGAAAAGGCAGATCTGAACAGGTAGAAATCATCACCATACGAGCATTCGAAGATAACTAAGCGTTTATTTCGATATGTAAGCAGCAAGGGTGATCATAATACAGGTCATAAATAAATTACAAACCTAACCGATGTCGAGCTCGTAGAGCTTCGTCGCTTGAAGCACAGCCGCAACATCCGTTGTTTCAGGGCCTTTGAGGAGCTGCTTGAGCTGAAGTGCGATAGGCACTGTGTCGTCGCCGAACCGACTCTTAAACTCAGCCAAGACGTGGTCCACGAACGGAATGTACACCGCCCGGCGGTAGTACTCCTCAGCATTCTCGCCCGGAACATTTGATCGCTGGGTCTGTCGTCCACAGAGTCGTGGCACAGGGATGGTGTTATGCGATGACCCCACCTCGACCTAAAGCTCTTCCGCTTTCATGAACACGTCGTGGAAATGATTCTCCGCATCTGCTCTGAATTTGGCAAAAATGGTCTCGATGCCACGAGTAGTGGCATAGGCTGACACCAGGTCGCCATCTTTTCTCTGAAGAGTTCGGCTCTGCTCGAGAGCATGCGCCAATATACACTCCACTACAACCAGTCCAACGAGAAAGCGGGGGACACTATGGCGATGAGAAGGAGCCCAGCGGTGGCGTCAAGTTCTTCTTCGAGAAAAACAGCGATGACAGGCAGAAATTCAACGAAAACCAGCACTGCGTCATGCCTCTCAATCCACCTGGTGGGGCACAGAGAACAAGCTTTTCGCGCTTGGCCGAGGTAAGCTTGACAACCTCTGTGCAGCGGAGAGAGCGCATATTCGAAGAATGAACGAAGTTATACACCTCGGTCAGTGTTTGAAGAGCGATCTTCACTTCCTTGACGTCACACGCCTTCGTCAGTACTAGATTCTGCCGGTGGTTAAAGCAGTGGATTGGCTTGGCCAGGGTGTACTTCTTCATGAGTACTGCGGCACACCCTTTGAATTTTCCCATCATGGCACTTGCTCCATCGAAACCAAGTCCCCTGCACTTGGCCATGTCCAATCGAAGGTCTTCAGCGGTGCGCAAAAGGAGCCAGGCTAAACCTTTACCGGTGAGGTCTTGGGCGTGCACAAAGGCAAGGAAGTCTTCCCTTATTTCCTCTTCGAAGTGCCGAATGATGAAAGTGCCTGCACTAAAACTTACTTTCTGCCTGCATGTGAGGAATGAGGTCACAAAGATTTTTTCCTAGGCCTTTAAATCTTGCTCTATAATATTCAATATACGATTCCGTAACTTAAACACTGAAAATATATAAAGAAAATCCTGAGTTCTCCAGAAATGCAACAGAAAGATATCAGTTTTCGTTTTGACTCTCTCAGAAAGTGGACATTTTAGCAGATGGGGGGGAGGGGGGGGATCGTCCGACCCCCCCCCCCCCTGGGTACGGCGTACTACGGCCCTATACGAGTATATAGATTATTAGACGAGTGCGGGGCCCATAAGAGCGCGGGTCCCTGGGCACGTGCCCGTTGTGCCCAGGCCCTGTAGGAGAGTGAAAAATTACATCAGACACCAAAAAAAATTAAATCTTGCCTGAGCATCCCGTCCACCTCCGCATAGTAAAGCCCAAGGAACCTTAGAGGAGGAGTTTTTTTTAAAGTTTGGAGGACAGCGTCCAGAGCTATCTAGCGGCGGCCGGCTTCGCTCCCCAGCTCTCTAGCTTTTTAGGGGTATCCTAAATATATTTTATGTTTTCTCAATTTATGTGTATTTCAAATATTTTAGTTATCCTAATATTTTTTTGGGGGGCCCGGGCCATCTGGCTCCCCACCCCCGTATCCGCGCCTGCATATGCCTACAGCCGACGACACATTCCGTATTATAGTTGCAGCACATTATAAGCGAGTTAGGTTTCTACTCACTATGCGCAAACACTCTAGATTTTCTGGGAGGGCGGAGATTTTTTGGGGGGCCATAAACATAAAAATCTGTTTACTAGACACCTTGAGGATTACAAAAATGTAAGTGAGAAAAATATATCACCATGGTGCATGGGGACCCATCTTCCGACTAGACTATCTTAACCGAGTATGAAGCCGACAGCTGTAGCAAAAAGTTTGAAAACGCCGTTCAAGGGAGGCTGCTGTTTAGTTTACTATTGGAAGGGATGAAAGAGTGGAGATTCTGGTTAACCCTTTCCTTTGGATACGAGAAAGGAGGGCGTGGAGTCGCTAGGGCAGGATAACGGGGCTACTACATGATATGGGTCCTAGCGCATGGCGGCCATGCCGCGCGCCCAGTCCCTCCTCCCCTCCCTCCCCAATCCCTGCTCTAAGGGATACGCAGCTGTTACCGGCGCCCTTCACGCGGAGATGAGGTGACGAGAGGATTGAGTAAATGATACATTGCCGTGAGGCAGCGGCGGCGTGGGGCACAGCGGGCGGGAGGCAGAGAAGAGGGCTTGGTGGAATGGGCGGCGGCGCCCGCGTGAGTGCGGCCCGTGTGATGTGATTGGTCAACTCGCGGCCAACCCCGACATTGTGTTCTCCCCTCAGCGTCACTGTTCCTGCCACCCTTCATGTACAGACGAGCCGCCAGCAGCCGTAAGTGACTGTTACCATGGCCACAGTGCGGTGACGAGGGGCAGGAGAGGCCAGGGCCGCGGAATGAGAGGCAGGGAGCGGGGCGCGGGGCGAGGGAGAAGGACGGGTGTCGCCCGGCGGCGGGCACGTCACCAGAGGCCACTTTGTGCTTTATCTGTCGCCCTTTACTGTGCCGGTACTGGCGCCTCTCACACCGAGACGAGGTAATGTGAGCTTCAGGTCAATGGAGGCACCCCGCCGGGCAGCAGCAGGGGACGGGCAGGGCAGCGAAGGGTCGGGGCGGTGTGGCGGCGGTGGCGGAGGGCGGGGCGGCAGCGGCAGCCCGTGACGTGATGGCCGTTACGCTGCGACTCATTCACAGGTATTACACTAGCGTAGGCGGCTTTTCTGTGTCTGCGGGCTGTTGGCACTCCTCTTAGTGGACGTCGTGTTTAAAAAAAAAAATTAGTATGAAGATGACGTAGCAGCGGTAAGCATGTGAGAGCTCCGGCCGTGGCGGGGCAGTGTTTGGGGCGGCCATTTTACAGTGTGAGGCGAGGCAGCGCGATGGAGCCCCGCAGGGTGTGCATTGCACGCCGCGCCCCGCCGTCGCTCCGGTGATATCAGCTGACCATCTCGGAGTGTCCCGGGGCGTCCAGTGACTGTAACCTGCACGTTGATGGCGTAACACAGCAGCAGCCTTTGAACTCTACTTGACACCTCGTGAGGCAACACACACACACACACACACACATATATACACACACACACACACACACACACACACACTGTCGCCACCTCCGCCACACTCTTCAAAGCGGACGGAACAATAATAATAACAATAATAACAGTAATAACAGCCTTCAAAAAAAAAAAAAATAGAAAAAAAAAATCCAAAACTCGGCGGCGACTCTGCCAGCCTGGTCACTTTTCGGCCTCCGTTGACTACCCCGCGCCCCGCCTCGCCGCTCTCTCCCGGCTAATATTTGAGCAATTTCCGGATACCACATCAACAATGCTTCCGACGGCGGCGGGGGCAAAATGTGTAATTGTGTACACAGTTTCGAGCGGGCTCTTCATCGTCCTACCTTTCCTCGCCCGTGAATGGCCGCGTCGATAGAGTGAGGGAAAAATATCCTTGACGGGGAAACGAAGAGAATGATAGTAACTGTTGACTTCGGTGGTGCTGGTGCTGGTGGTGGTGGAGATAGGAATAGGTTGTTTTTGGTAGTTGAAGTGATGGTAGTGAAAATAGGAAATGGTGGTGGTGGTGGTGGTGGTGCTAATAGATTCATCACCACGCTAGCACCAATCAGTCAAGAGCGTGTTTCGTTGACTCAAGGAATCATATTTAGTATAACACGGTGCAAATGACTGATTATTTTCTTCTGCTCAAATCTTCTCAGGCGGTGCTTTTGTTTTAGGTCGAAGTAAATCATTTTACATTTGCGTTTATTTCCATGCATCGGCTGAAGAATTCGCTTTTGGCTCATAAGTGTTTTTCACATTCACGGTGCAGAGGCCTTCTCAAACTATTACTAGGCTTAAATAACTACCCATAGAAGCACCCACAACCGCTATGAAAGCCTTATTGAATGTGAATGTTTGTGGATAACGATCCAGAACATCTATTTTGAGCTACATTCAAAATTCACAACGCTTAAAGTCTTGTCGAACTATCAAAAGGTAAAGTTGGGGGTACGCTGTAGCAGCGCTCCGGTGGCTCAATCAGTAGAGCGGTGCGCTGCGAGGCTTAACGGCCAAACAGGCGGCGGTTGGAGCCCCGCTCAGGCCGGATTCTTTCGGGTGACTTGGAGTGGTTACTGTCCCCCCTTGAGCAAGGGGGATGGGGTGTGTGGTGTGTGAGGTCCTATCAGAGATCGACGATAATGAGCGGGAGGGAACCTGCTGGCGAAAGCGAGTCCAACTCGTGATCAGGCCACGGTAAATTACACACACACACACACACACACACACACACACACAGACACACAGGCACACAGACACACACACACACACACACACACACACACACACACACACACACACACACAGACACACAGGCACACAGACACTCACACACACACACACACACACACAGACACACAGGCACACAGACACACACACACACACACACACACACACACACACACACACACACACACACACACACACACACACACACAGACACACACACACACACACACACACACACACACACACACACACACACACACACACACACACACACACACACACACACACACACACACACACACACACACACACACACACACACACACACACACACACACACACACACACACACACACACACACACACACACACACACACACACACACACACACACACACACACACACACACACACACACACACACACACACACACACACACACACACACACACACACACACACACACACACACACACACACACAGGCACACAGACACACACACAGGGATAGTTAGCGACCTACTAAACTATACTCAAACGAAAAATAATCACAATACAAACAAAACTTGAAAAAAAATCTCACTCAGAAATAGGCCCACCCAAATTTCGACTCTCGCTCTCTTCGCGCACGAAAAACATCGCCATAATTTACATACAAAGTTGGTAAGTACTCCGGGCTGAACTTGTTCTACTTTTTATTAGTTGTTTTTCTTGGGTGTTTTTTTAACGCTTTTTCTTCTTTTTTAGGAACTGTACTTACGACATTTTTAATGTGATAATGCGTGAGAGCGTGAGGGAGTGAGAGAGAGAGAGAGAGAGAGAGAGAGAGAGAGAGAGAGAGAGAGAGAGAGAGAGAGAGAGAGAGAGAGAGAGAGAGAGAGAGAGAGAGAGAGAGAGAGAGAGAGAGAGCAGGGTTGTTTGATTTAAATCACTGATTTAAATCAAGATTTAAATCACCGATTTAAATCAAGATTTAAATCAAATGATTTAAAAAATCATTGATTAATTTAAATCAAGATTTAAATCAAATGATTTTTTTTAAATCATTGATTTGAATCAAGATTTATATTGTTCGATTTTTTTTTATTTCATTGATTTAGATCTTGATGTTATTGCAGGGCAGCAATACAGAATGGAAAAATAAACAAATAAAACACTCTAACTTTGACATCAATGTTTTCCCTGACAACTTCACAAATTTACCTGAGCTGCTATATGTTCAGTCAGCCACGCCTGGTCCGTCTAGTGTCCTGGGGCAGAACAAGACGTTGACCGCCTTTCGCACGTTATCTTGCTGAGGCAGAGTGATGGTTTTATAAGTATTTTACAACGTGAACCACATGTTCTTCTATGTTACCAATTTCCAAATCATGAGCCAAAACATTTAGAATGTGTGCAGGGCAACCATGGGTTAGCAACCTCTGTTCATTTGCTTTTTTTTTTATTACAGCTAAAGAAACAGCTCAAGGCCAACAAACAAAGCTGTAAAAAAAAAAAAAGCCCGCTCATCGCTGTTCCCACAAAAACAAAAGTAATGAGCGGCCAAAAGAGAGGTCGATCTCGGGAGGAGAGGTGTATTAATTCTGGATCTGGATCTGGATTGATGATGCGCAGGGCAGCCGTACAGGTGCATAACACACATGTTTGTTGGCTGTTGGGGGGAGGGAAGTGAGTCAAGTGTAATTGTTAGTGTTGGTGTGTTGTGGTGACAAGTGAGTGTGTATTTGTTTTCTGAATGAGTCTATTGTACCGCAGTCTGTTGAGGGAGGCTGTTCCAATGGTGTGTGGTGCGTGGAAAGTATGAGTGCTTGTATGCGTCAGTGTTGGTGTGATATGTTTGGTATGTGTGTGTTACGAGTACATTGACTGTTTGCGTTGTGTAGGTATGTTTGTGGGTCAATGTGAGTGTTTGTGATCTTGTACATAAGTGTAAGTGTGTGCTTGTCTGCGTATGTGTTCCATGTTTATCTGTTGCCCGTGTTGTGATGCCAGGCGTTCGAGTGTAATTGTTTGTAATGAGCCTAGCCGCCTTGGTGTTGATTTGTTCTAAGCTATCAACGTTTCTGTGTGTGTAAGGATCCCACACAATGGAGCAGTATTCCAGTGTTGGTCTCACAAGTGTGTCATAAGCTATGTGTTTAATGTCAGGTGTGCAGTTATGTAAATTCCTCCTCAGGAACCCCAGTGTTCTGTGGCACTAATATGGTCTATGTGGGTGTTGAATTTCAAGTTAGTTGAGAGATGGATACCAAGGTACCTGTGTGTGTGAACTGATTCTAAATCTGAATTGTGGAGAGTGTAAGTGTGATGTTGTGCGCTCTGGTGAATCTTAAAAGTTTGCATTGGTCTGGTCGGAAGTGCATCTGCCAGGTGCACCCACCGCTGGAGGGCGTCCAAGTCGTTTTGTAGTAGTCTGCAGTCGTCAGTAGTCTTTACTGCTCTAAACTATCATCGGCAAATAGTCTAGTGGAAGAGTTAGGCGATGACAGTGGAGGATCGTTAATGTACAGGAGGAAAAGAAGGGGCCTAGAACGGTGCCTCGTGGGACACCTGAAGAAACAGGGACAGTGTCGGATGAAGATCCGTCAAGAAGAACACGTTGAGTCCTGTTAGTAAGAAATGCAGTGATCCAGTGAAGAATAGCTCCTGGAATACCGTAGTATTTCAATTTTAATGTCAGTCTTTTGTGCGGGACTTTGTCAAAGGCGTTGGCAAAATCTAAAACAATAGTGTCAACTTGTTTAATGTCACGTCGGTCAAGTAGCCTCGTAATGTCGTGATATGTAGTAATGAGTTGCGATTCACATGAGCGTTTGGGTCGAAAGCCGTGTTGTGAGTCAGTAAGGATGTTGTTTGCGTCAAGGTGATTCATTATGTGTTTGTGTATTATGTGTTCGAAAATTTTACATGGAATCGATGTTAGTGAGATGGGCCGATAATTGGCAGGGTCAGTCCGGTCACCTGTCTTGAATAAAGGATTAATGTTTGCCAAAAGCCAGTCAGAGGGTAGTGAGGTGGATGATAGCGATTGGGCGAATATGGCCTGAAGGATGGGGGCAAGGATGGGGACAAAGGATTTAAGGATGAAGGCGGGAATGTTGTCGGGGCCAGTCGATTTGGTTGTGTCGAGTCCTTCCAGTAATTTCTGTATTCCGTTAGTCGTGATGCCAAGGGGGGCTATGGGGGGGAAGGGGCTGTGTGGCATGTTTGGTGTCAGGTTGTGTTCTTGTGTGTACACCGATTGGAACTGTGTGTTGAGTATTTGTGCTTTGTGTTGTGGGCTGGTTACTAATGTGTTAGTGTTGTCTTTAAGGGATGTAATCGTGTTAGTGTCATGTTTGCGCGTCTTAAAGAACCTGAAAAAGTTTCTTTTGTTATTTCTTACGTTGTCTCTGGGGTAAGTTACTATGGGTTTGCGTTCCGCTACTTTTATGTTTTTGGCAAATGTCTTTTGGTGGTTTTTGTAAACGGTCCAATTATCTGTTGTGTTGTATGTCTGCGCGCGTCTGTAGAGTCTTTGTTTCTTGCGATGTTGTCTGCGTAGATCCCTGGAAAACCAGGGGAGTGTGTACCTACTAGAAAGTGTTTTTTGTGGTATGTGTCTGTTCATTGAGGTGTGTATGGTGTGTTTCAGGTTGTTCCAGTTGGTGGAAAGAAGTCTTGTGTTTGGGTCACTCGCAAAAAAGTCAGTGCTGAAGGCAGTTAGGTCTTGTTTGATCATGTCTAAGTCAGCCCTTAAATAAAGGAATATCTGTCTGGGTCTCTGTTTATGTCTAATCGGTTGAAGGTCAGCGTCAACGATGAGTATGTCATGGTCACTAAGTCCTGGAACAACCTGAGTGTTTGTTATGTTAAGAATGTTGTTGGTGAGAAAAAGGTCAAGTGTGTGTGCTGTGGTCAAAGGGCCACCGTGGCCAGCGGGGCGTGTTACAATGTGTGTTCGTGTTGGCTGGAGTACTGTTTGTGAGAGTGAAAATGTATTTATGATGTCAACGAATGTGTCGTGTAGTTGGCGTCTGTTTGTGTGGGGAATAATGGAGTTGGGGGCGTCAGCATCGGGAGGGCCAAATGGGGATGCTGAAGTCCAGTCAATGTCGGGGAGGTTGAAATCATCTGTGATCCAGATGTGTTTGTCTGCCTGCATGCGTGAAAGATAAATTTGAAGGTTGTGTAAATAGTCTGTATTAGTAGAAGGCGGTCTGTAAAAAGCAGCAATAAGAAGAGATTTACAGTTGAAGGTTTGTAAGTGGACTCAGGTGATTTAGCAGTCTGTATCAAGGTCAGGCCTATGCTGAACACAAAGACCCGGCTTGGTGGCGATGATAACACCGCCACCTTTGCCGAGGTCTGTCGGGCGGTCTTTACGGAATACTGTCATGCTAATGGGGGGAGGGAAAAGCTCACTACTCTCAACATCAGAAGTTAACCAAATCTCAGTCCCTATACTATTATGTCAAGGTTATGTGTAGGGTTTGTTTCCCGGGATCCCGGACAATTTTCAAGGTTTAATAATCCCGGGATATTTTTGCACATCCTGGAATTCCAGGATGAATTTAAGTACAAAAAAAAGGTCAAATTTGACTGTAGGATGGTTGTGGACTTGTGGTTCTATTTATATTTATATACAGGGTGTGGAATGTTTTGTGTGTGTGTGAAGGAAGGACTTACTGTTTAGGTATTCTCTTTAATATTATAAAGCAGCCACGGCACTCCCGTTACCCGTAACACAGCTCGTATAATGAACACCATGTCTGCATATTCCTCGTTGCTGTATGTATACGGCATTGAAATGAGCGTGACAACTTAACAAAATTACAAGAAAAACAGCGCACTTTCCCTCCTCGCGTGAGTGACCGACCAGTGACGGTTGACAGTAAACTGTCTGTCTGTCTGCCTGCCCGCACAGCTGATCGCTGTTGCCATAGTTCCCAACGCTTTAGCTACTGGTTGCTGCGATGGTACGTAACGATTTTTTTATGTTGGACATGTAATGTGACTAATGTCTAACTATCATCTTTGGGTAATGACATACCAAAAAGAGTAAGAAAAATAACATATTTTAGGATAGATAATAACGTTGTAAATAATAACATTTAATTCATGTCATAAATAAAGAATGTTTACTACATTTTCTGTCATTAAGTACTCTCTTCATTTCAATGGAAACAAATGTATTTTTCTATCATCGATAATGAACTATAATTTACATTGTCACTCGCATTGGAATTCGGAAGCAGAACAAAAATAAAGCAGTAAAGGAAGCATATTTAGCTCTTATTCTTGTTCCTTTTACTTTGTTGAGGAACAAAGTGTTTGCTGGAAATTTGGAATTAAACATTAAGTGGAATTAGTCAGACAGTCAGTCTACAGTAATATTTCTGCATATCTATTAATGTTAAGCACATCAAAAACCTGAAAGGGAGATCAGGAATAATGTGCAATTTTAGACAATTGAAAATCCCGGGAATTCCCGGGATTCCGGGATTAGAGCTAATTTTATCCCGGAATCCAGGACAAAGAAAAAGGTCCAAAACGACAATTCCTAGTTATGTGTAGTGATTGGATGGTGAAATTGAGCTATTTTGTTTTTAATACTACTGAAATTAATTGTTAATAGTGGGAGGGAAGTGTGGCCATGACGCGGTGGATGTGGAAGTAAAGAGCTCGGCGAAGATGGTGATGATGGAGGAGAAGAAATGGGAGAGAGTGAAGAAGTGGAGGAGGGAGGTGGAGCCGGAGGCGATGAGCAAAGGGAGGAAAAGGAAGCAGGGACCAGGGAAAGTGGAAGAGTAGGATTGGGGGAGGGTGATACGGCAGACCTGGGTGTGTTAGTAACGGAAGGGAGAGCCTGTCAGCCTTAAACACACACTTCCTGGCCTCGAACACACACTCACAGGTTTCAATAAGTGTGCAAAATTAGTGTTCACCCATAAACACACACACTTACATTCTTCAAACACACACTTACATGCCTTAAAAAGTGTGTTAAGTCTTTTCAGTCATATATACACACTTTCTGGCCTCAAACACACACTTACAGGCTTCATCAAGTGTGCAGTCAGTGCTCAGCCTTAAACACACACTTCCAGGCATCAAACACACACTTACATGCCTTAAAAAGTGTGTTAAGTCTTTTCAGTCATATATACACACTTTCTGGCCTCAAACACACACTTACATGCCTTAAAAAGTGTGTTAAGTCTTTTCAGTCATATATACACACTTTCTGGCCTCAAACACACACTTACAGGCTTCATCAAGTGTGCAGTCAGTGCTCAGCCATAAACACACTTCCAGGCATCAAGCACACACTTACATGCCTTAAAAAGTGTGTTATGCCAGTTTCCAGCCTTAAATATACACTTCCAGACCTGAAACACATACTAATAGGCTTTAATAAGTGTGCAGTCAGTGTTCAGCCATAAACACACACTTACACTCTTCAAACACACACATATACGCCTTAAAAAGTGTATTAAATCTGTTTTCAGTCATAAATACACACTTGGGCCTCAAACACATACTAATAGGTTTTAATAAGTTTGCTAAGTCAGTGTTCAGTCACCAATACACAGTTACAGGCCTTAACCCGGCAGCTGGGGGGGATCATGTTTCTTAAGGCCCCTCTAAGGGAATCAATGAGAAAAAATCATCACTCACGCAAACCATTTCATAATACATATCAACGCATTTGTGATCAGTTTATGCATCATCTATTTTGAGGGGTTTATATTATGGCAAAAGATTGGCCCGTCGCTGGTACGTGGTAAAGCCACAAATTTGGCCCTTCGCTGGTACGTGGTAAAGCCACAAATTTGGCCCGTCGCTGGTACATGGTAAAGCCACAAATTTGGCCCGTCACTGGTACGTGGTAAAGCCACAAATTTGGCCCGTCGCTGGTACGTGGTAAAGCCACAAATTTGGCCCGTCACTGGTACGTGGTAAAGCCACAAATTTGGCCCGTCACTGGTACGTGGTAAAGCCACAAATTTGGCCCGTCGCTGGTACGTGGTAAAGCCACAAATTTGGCTTTCGCTGGTACGTGGTAAAGCCACAAATTTGGCCCGTCACTGGTACGTGGTAAAGCCACAAATTTGGCCCGTCGCTGGTACGTGGTAAAGCCACAAATTTGGCTTTCGCTGGTACGTGGTAAAGCCACAAATTTGGCCCGTCGTTGGTACGTGGTAAAGCCACAAATTTGGCTTTCGCTGGTACGTGGTAAAGCCACAAATTTGGCTTTCGCTGGTACGTGGTAAAGCCACAAATTTGGCCCGTCGCTGGTACGTGGTAAAGCCACAAATTTGGCTTTCGCTGGTACGTGGTAAAGCCACAAATTTGGCCCGTCACTGGTACATGGTAAAGCCACAAATTTGGCTTTCGCTAGTACGTGGTAAAGCCACAAATTTGGCCCGTCGCTGGTACGTGGTAAAGCCACAAATTTGGCCCGTCGCTGGAACGTGGTAAAGCCACAAATCTGGCCCGTCGCTGTCACCGGATTAATAAGTGTGTTAAGTCAGTGTTCAGCTTTATACAAACACAACTAGGCTTCCAAAACACACTTATAAGCTTTAATAAGTGCACTGAGTCAGTTTCCAGTCATCAGCACACACTTCCAGGGTAGAAAAATCGTGATTTTTATATACAGATTGTCCATCTTCTTGTTGTTCTCTTCAAGTTGTTTTCCTGGCCTACCCAAGCATTGTAGACATGACATTGTATAATAACATTTGTTAGCCCTGATGAACCCTACAACATGGCATTATAGTTTTTTTTTTTTTTCGTCTTGGCCTGTGGCGCCGGTAGGCCTTCATAGTAGGGCCTGATGGTCGGCCCCAGCCCGTTGTGGCGCAGGCAAGTGTTTATAGTGGCGCCATCTTTACTATTCAGCATTTTCCATTTTAGACCCCTAGTTGCATAATGTAAATTGTTGGGGTTGTGTTGGAAGGTCATGCGACGGCGACCTAGCACAGTTTTTGTGCTGTTAACACTTGTTAATAAAAAAAATGATTTATTTGATTTAAATCAATTTTTTTATTCAAATATTTTTTATTCAAATGACTTTTTTTCTTAAATAATTTTTTGTTGCTTATTGTTTTACTTTTGTGAGTACATTTTTTTGTGATAAACTTTGGCAGTGCCAAGTGAAGGCACGGCTCAGTGTGTCACCTTGGCCAGGGTGAGTTGTCACGGGGAAGTCACAAGTGGACAACCCTGACAGATGACTCAGCCCAGGCAAGTTAAGGCAGCCAGCACAGAGCAACAGAGGAGGGACTGCAATCACCATGGGGTCAAATTTGTATCCTAATAATGAGACAGTAGACTCAGTCGTGTTCCTGTGCTTTCAAAAAGCAATTATGTTCATTAAAATTCATAATTACATTTATTGTAGTTATCAACAACAAGACATATTCTTTCCAGGCAAGTTGGTGGTCAGGTCAACACACCCACACCCTCCTGGTGCCTCTGCTGATGCGCCGGTGAGTACTCCACCCGGTCTTGTTCTGTACCTTTGTTGTGCTCGTGTGTAGGGAAGTTTGCAAGACACTCAAAACTGACCTCTCTTTGGCCACTTTACTTTTATCTGTTGTGGGAGCGGTGAGTAGGGCTTTTTCTACACTTTTGTTGCCCTTTAGCCGTCTTCTTGTAAAAAAAAATAATAAAAAAATACATGAGTGACACAAGGTTATGCTGATGCTTAACAAGGAGATAAAATGTAGGCCAAGACGTGGGTTTGCTTAACAAGGATCTAAAATGTAGGCCATGACGTGGGTTTGCTTAACAAGGAGATAAAATGTAGGCCAAGACGTGGGTTTGCTTAACAAGGATCTAAAATGTAGGCCAAGACGTGGGTTTGCTTAACAAGGATCTAAAATGTAGGCCAAGACGTGGGTTTGCTTAACAAGGAGCTAAAATGTAGGCCAAGACTTGTTTCCTTTCAGCCTGTCTTCTGGCCACTCGTCTCTTTCTTGTACAGGAGCAGTGGTGAGCAGGCTTTTTTATTTATTTATTTCCACCCTTGAGCTGCCTCCCTCACTGTAAAAAAAGAAACGCGCAAGACGGGATGAGTGGTGGAATCGCTATGCTAAAGTTGTGCTCCAGAAAATACTACTGCCTTATCATTCTACACTGTAGAGTGATAAGGCAAATAGGGAGTTGTAATAGGCAGGGTGGGAGACAGCATCAGTGTAAGTGTGTAGAGTGATAAGGCAAATAGGGAGTTGTAATAGGCAGGGTGGGAGACAGTATCAGTGTGAGTGTGTAGAGTGATAAGGCAAATAGGGAGAGTTGTAATAGGCAGGGTGGGAGACAGCATCAGTGTGAGTGTGTAGAGTGATAAGGCAAATAGGGAGTTGTAATAGGCAGGGTGGGAGACAGCATCAGTGTGAGTGTGTAGAGTGATAAGGCAAATAGGGAGTTGTAATAGGCAGGGTGGGAGACAGCATCAGTGTGAGTGTGTAGAGTGATAAGGCAAATAGGGAGTTGTAATAGGCAGGGTGGGAGACAGCATCAGTGTGAGTGTGTAGAGTGATAAGGCAAATAGGGAGTTGTAATAGGCAGGGTGGGAGACAGCATCAGTGTGAGTGTGTAGAGTGATAAGGCAAATAGGGAGTTGTAATAGGCAGGGTGGGAGACAGCATCAGTGTGAGTGTGTAGAGTGATAAGGCAAATAGGGAGTTGTAATAGGCAGGGTGGGAGACAGCATCAGTGTGAGTGTGTAGAGTGATAAGGCAAATAGGGAGTTGTAATAGGCAGGGTGGGAGACAGCATCAGGGTGAGTGTGTAGAGTGGTGACTCTTTGCCACTCCCTTCCCACTGATCTCCCGGAAGTACATTAGGAAATACATCAACGCCTCGAGCCCTTTCAACCTCTCCTAGGCGTGCGTCTCTTATGGTATCTCGGAAACGCGGACCCCCAGTTTGTACGCTTTGGCTAACCTCTCTCTGCTGTCTCTCGCGTGCTGGTTTTTCTTCCCTTTGATTTTCTTGGAAGGAAAAGAAAACAACAAAAAATATCAGCTTCCATAAAACAGTGTGATTAGCCGCTCTTCCGTAAAACAAGATGGGGAGAAGTATTAGGTACGCACGCGAGATAACGAAAACAAAAAATAACAAAAGAACAAAACAAGAAATAACAAATAGAATAAGAAAACAAAACAGAACAAAAAAAACAATAAATAACATAACAACACAACAAGATAAATAATAACAAAAATAAAAAATAAGAAAATAGCAAAACAAAAAGTATAAAAATAGGGAAGGTACAATCAACGTGCAACAACAACAACAACAACAATCAAAATCAGGGTCCTCAGTGTGCTGTAAACAATGGGAAAATGTATTACGAACGTGAAATAACAACACAAAAAAAAAACGGTCCTCTGAACGTGAGACACCTTAATAAGAATAAGGAAATAAATTATGGACGAGAGAGAGAGAGAGAGAGAGAGAGAGAGAGAGAGAGAGAGAGAGAGAGAGAGAGAGAGAGAGAGAGAGAGAGAGAGAGAGAGAGAGAGAGAGAGAGAGAGAGAGAGAGAGAGAGAGAGAGAGAGAGAGAGAGAGAGAGAGAGAGAATCAGAATCAGAATCAGAATGCTTTATTCCATTAAAGTACAATGTACAATGGCTTTTCTCTTAATTACTAAATACTTTACATGTAATATAGTTATCATATATAAGACTTTCTTTAACTAATCTTTTATCTTAATTACTAAATATTTACATGGGATATCATATATAGGAACTTGCTAGATATAATACATATGTACGAGATAAGTGTATATTATGTCCTTCACGCGTTCTTTAGCAAAAGCCTCCTTGAAGAGCGTGAATAGTTAGGGCTTTCTTGAAGCTCGTGAGTGACGGGAGTTCTTTTATATTAGGGGGGAGCTTGTTCCATGCTCTTGGTCCACTTACTAATAGTGACCGCGCACCATTGTCTGTTCTCACTCTTGGCATAAATAGGTCTCCGTTTTGTCTCGTTACAAGTTCATTAATTTGTGTTACATATGGTAAGTTTAGTAGCCACTCAGGATAATATTTATGGGTCACTTTATACACCATTATGCACTGATCGAATTTCACTTTTCCTTTCATCTTTATCCACTTTAGTTCTTGTAACACAGGAGTAGCACGGTCGCGTCTTTTGGTCTTTTAGTTTGGATATCGTTAGAATTACAGTCTCAACATCAACTGGTTTAGGTCTGAAGAAGTTATTTGTGTCTAAGTTATCAATAGTGTCATGAGTTACTCATACGTTGTCTGAGTTAGTATTATTGTTAGTAGAGTCATTTTTGCACCTCTCAAAAGTTTCTCTTCTTACGTTAGCGAAGTAGTTGTTAAAATCCTCCGCCTTGTCATTAATATCTTCGTTAGTGATGATGTTGTTATTAGGTTTATTGTTAGGCACTATACCTCTAATGTTACTCCACATTTGTGACGAGTTGCCTTTACTTTGGCGGAATTTATTATGATAGTATGTCTTTTTTGCTTTGTGGAGCTTATCCTTAACGCGTTTCTTTTCTTCTTTATATTTGTTGTAAAGTTGTGTGTTGTGTCGATCTAATTTTAGCTGGCCTTGTAAGCTATCCCTGTACTTCATGTTATCTCTTACTTCTTTGTCAATCCAGGGAGCAGGTGGTCTATTTATATATTTATTCGTCATTGGGGCAACTTGATCTAGGCAAGAATTGAATATTGTGTTAAGTATATTCACCTGTTCGTCAATGTCATCAGTTAACGTGATACTATTTAGGCAGTCTGAGCTGGTTAGCAATGCTTCACAAAAGTTATCTTTATTGTATGTAGCCATGCTTCTGAAAGTTTTCTTTATTTTTGTTCGTTTGGGTTTGCTAATGTCGATTTTTGAGATAATCATGTCGTGATCTGCGATAGTACTGGGAAGGCAATCAGAGGTAACAATACTTTCTTTTTTGTTTGTGATTAGGACATCAAGTAGTGTGTCAGACTGGGGGGTGACACGTGTTGGTTTACTTATTACTTGGAATAAACCGCAAGCTTCAATTATTTTCTGCAGGTTGCTGTTGTTAACTAGAAGGTTATCGTTAAGATCGCCGAATACATACATGGGTTTCTTTCTTAGGTTAACGTGCTTGAAGACTTCCATTAGATAATCATATGAGGTAGCGGGGGCTTTGGGATGTCTGTATAAGCATCCTACAATGATTGATGGTAGTTTTCTGCTTTGAACTGTGATCCATATGTTTTCGATTCCAGTACAGGGTTCAACATCTGGTGTAATGATCTTGGAGCTTAGGTTATCCTTAGCATAAAGACACACTCCACCTCCACGGCCCTTATCGTGTCGAAATAAATTGTAACCTGGTATTATTATTAGTGAGTCAGGTGTTTGTTGATGAAGCCAAGTCTCACTAACACAGAGAATGTCAATATCACGGTCATATAATAGTAATTTTATTTCCTCGAAGCTAGATAGAAGAGACTGGGCATTGATGTGTTCTATGGAGAGACCGTCCTTAGCTTTACTATAATATTCAACGGCAACGTCTTCTTCGCCAATAGCCTATCCTCTGTAGAAGTTACATAGTCTAATTTTGTGGCCTAATTGGTAACATGTTGTGCACCGTATTTTATGGTCAAACCTGCATGTGTTTTGCGTGTGGTTTGTTTCCCCACAGTTGTAGCACGCTCCTCTTCTGCGTGGCCATGGTTGCGGTGGTGGTGACGGTGTGGAGCTCTGGGTGTGGGGGTGGGGGTGGCTTCTAGTCCATCCATGGGAGAGATGCTGTTGAGAGTTGTCATATCGGAGGTGGGAGGTCGGGTAGTGAGGGTTAGTGCCCCTCCTATCGTCAGGTGTGGGACCAGGTGTTGTCAGGTTACTGTCCCGCCTTCCGTGACCCCCATGAGGGTAGGGGTGGGGGTGGCGCGGAGGATTAAGGTCACTGTTCCACCTTCCGTGGTTCCCAGCAGGGTGAGGATGGGGGTGGCGAGAAGGATTAGAGTGGTGGGCCTGGGCGGATGGGGGTGCGTAGGTGCGCCGCCCCGCCCTTCTCCATCCGTCGCTGTCCACCTGGTGTGCTGGTGAGGTGGGGGTGGGGGGGTGGCCAGGTGTCCTCTGTGTTTGCTTGTTAGGATGTTTGTGGAGGTAGTGTGACTGGAGATGTTTTTTGAGATTTTCCTTGTTCATGTGTCCCTGGAGAGGCGTACACTGGCCAGCCATGGCACGAAGTAGTCTTGTGGCCCCTAGTCTGATAAGCATGGATCCTTGGTGCTGGCCATAAGCGTAGTAGCAATCCTCATCAATGTTACCATCCCCCAGCCTGAATAGCGGGTCAGGGTTTATGATGGGTATTTCGTTTTCATTACCCCATTTTTGTAGGTGTTCATTGAAGTCATTTATTTTGGCCTGCAATGTATCACTCTGCAGGCTTGGCACCAGCTGACTGACATAGATGTCCATGTTTTCGTTTTTCGTTTTTAGTTCACTGATCAAGGCTCCGAGGTTATCCAGGGCTACTGTGTACTCGGATCTTTCCAGAATGTCAAAAAGGCCAGCGTAGATTATGCAAGTGGCGGGAGACCAGGAGAGTTTTTCTTTCACCCAGCAGCTCATGAGATCATAGTTTGCCTCCCCTAATGTTCTCACACTCCAGCTGTCTGATAAATCGGATACCTGGATGTTGCTGAGATTGACGTCACCAAGAATTAGATATTTTTCACTGGAGAGTCATGATTAGGCTGTGTTGTCTGGTGCACATCACTTGTATTACCACTTGCCTGTGTGTTTTCACTCGCTTTTTCCTCCAGATCACTGATACGGTGGCTTAGGCTAGTTAGGCTCACCGTATTTCTGACCTCAGTATTAACGTCACTATGACCTCCTCTACTTATGATCCTTTCAAGTTTAGTTAGGCGTTCATCCAAATGATGGAAACAGGTGTTCATTTTCTTTATTTCCTCGTATGAGTGTTCGATTTCGTTGTTCATACTTTGAAGCATTCCGTGCAGTTTATGTATTTCACACTCCAGTTTCTTGTGATTCACTGTAGGTTCTTGAGGGTCATTACTTGAGTTTGAGTTACTGCCGTGTGGGAGAACATTGTCACGATCACTGCCCTGAGATGCTACACTTTCACTTTCGCTGTTGAGAGATGCAGGACTTTTGTCACGATCACTGCCCTGAGATGCTGCACAGACGGGTTCACTACTGGGGTACCCAGCACGTTCACTTTCACTTTCGCTGTTGAGAGATGCAGGACTTTTGTCACGATCACTGCTCTGAGATGCTGCACAGATGGATTCACTACTGGGGTACCCAGCACGTTCACTTTCACTTTCGCTGTTGAGAGATGCAGGACTTTTGTCACGATCACTGCTCTGAGATGCTGCACAGATGGATTCACTACGGGGGTACCCAGCACGTTCACTTTCACTTTCGCTGTTGAGAGATGCAGGACTTTTGTCACGATCACTGCTCTGAGATGCTGCACAGATGGGTTCACTACGGGGGTACACAGCACGTTCACTTTCACTTTCGCTGTTGAGAGATGCTGGACTTCCGCGTTCACAAGAATGATTGTTAACACTACAGCGTTTGTTGGTTGTCGATGTGCTGCACGGTGAAGGAGCTCCGTCGCTGTGGTTTGCCATTATCATTTCCACGAGCTGATCTTTGTTGGCCCACACATTTGTTAGTCCTATATTGCGGCAGTGTTTCTGCAGTTGCACTTTGGTGAGGTTGTGAAGGTATTCTGTGGTAGGATTTGCCATGGAAGGTTCATTCTTGTTTTCCACACGTGTTGTCTCGAGTGCAGAGGTAGACGAATCCATGTTGCTTGCTGATGATGGTATTAGAGATGATGGTATTGCAGTATGCGTCTTTATTAAACACTGACACGTATGTAGTCGCGTTGCTCTAGTGTGTTATCCCTGAGTAGTGAGGTTTGAGGGATTTGGAGCACATGTCCTGCAGCTGGCTGGCGCGGAGCGACCACTACCTCTCCCTACGGCGGTCAGAGAGAGAGAGAGAGAGAGGAAAACAAAGAGATAATCAGAAAATGGAGGAGGAGGAGGAGGAGACAGAGGAGGAGGAGGAGACAGAGGAGGAGGAGGAGGAGGAGACAGAGGAGGAGGAGGAGGAGGAGACAGAGGAGAAGGAGGAGGAGGAGGCTACACATATTTGACAAGCCTTTTGTGGGAGTTTTGGGCTTTTCCAGGAGTAGTTTTATGAGCCTGGTGGCAGTTTGACCCTTCCTCTGTACTATGAACCCCCCAAAAACGCTCATTAGAACCCGTCTGATCCCTCTTTGACCTTTAGAAATAGCTGATGTGAAAACCGAAAGAGTCTTATAAAATCAACCATTGTTATCAGTGCCCTGCTGATGTGAGAACCGAAAAAATCTTATAGAACCAACCTATGTTTTTTTTTTTTTTTTACAACAAAGGAGGCAGCTCAAGGGCACACAAAAAAAGGAAACAATAATAAAAAAAAGCCCGCTACTCGCTGCTCCTAAAAAGAAACAAAAGAGGTGGCCGAAAGGAAGATCAAATACGGGAGGAGAGGTGTCCTGATACCCTCCTCTTGAAAGAGTTCAAGTCGTAGGCAGGAGGAAATACAGATGAAGGAAGATTGTTCCAGAGTTTACCAGCGTGAGGGATGAAAGAGTGAAGATGCTGGTTAACTCTTGCATAAGGGATTTGGACAGTATAGGGATGAGCATGAATAGAAAGTCGAGTGCAGCGGGGCCGCGGGAGGGGGGGAGGCATGCAGTTAGCAAGTTCAGAAGAGCAGTCAGCGTGGAAATATCGATAGAAGATAGAAAGAGAGGCAACATTGCGGCGGAATTTAAGAGGTAGAAGACTATCAGTATGAGGAGGAGAGCTGATGAGACGAAGAGCCTTAGCCTCCACTCTGTCCAGAAGAGCTGTGTGAGTGGAGCCCCCCCACACATGAGATGCATACTCCATACGAGGGCGGACAAGGCCCCTGTATATGGACAGCAACTGTGCAGGGGAGAAGAACTGGCGGAGACGGTACAGAACGCCCAGCCTCGAGGAAGCTGATTTAGTAAGAGATGAGATATGAAGTTTCCAGTTGAGATTTTGAGTTAAGGATAGACCGAGGATGTTTAGTGTTGAGGAAGGTGATAGCTGGGTGTTGTCAAAGAATAGGGGATAGTTGTTTGGAAGATTGTGTCGAGTGGATAGGTGGAGAAACTGTGTTTTTGAGGCGTTGAAGGACACCAGGTTCTTCTTGCCCCAATCGGAAATAATAGTAAGGTCTGAGGCTAAGCGTTCTGCAGCCTCCAGCCTTGAGTCGTTAAATTGGGTCTTCTATTAAAAGAAGTTGAGTAATGCAGAGTGGAATCATCGGCGTAGGAATGGATAGGACAGTTCGTTTTGGAAAGAAGATCATCAATGAACAACAGAAAAAGAGTGGGAGATAGGACAGAACCCTGTGGGACACCACTGTTAATAGATTTAGGGGAAGAACAGTGACCGTCTACCACGGCAGAAATAGAATGGTCAGAAAGGAAACTGGAGATAAAGGTACAGAGAGAAGGATAGAAACCGTAGGAGGGTAGTTTAGAAAGCAAAGATTTGTGCCAGACCCTATCAAAAGCTTTTGATATGTCCAGCGCAATAGCAAAAGTTTCACCGAAACGGCTAAGAGAGGATGACCAAGAGTCAGTTAAGAAGGCTAGGAGATCACCAGTAGAACGCCCCTTGCGGAACCCATACTGGCGATCAGATAGAAGGTCAGAAGTGGAAAGGTGCTTTTGAATCTTCCGGTTAAGGATTGATTCAAAAGCTTTAGATAGACAAGAAAGTAAAGCTATAGGACGGTAGTTTGAGGGATTGGAGCGGTCACCCTTCTTAGGCACAGGCTGTATGAAGGCATACTTCCAGCAAGAAGGAAAGGTAGATGTTGACAGGCAGAGGCGAAAGAGTTTGACCAGGCAGGGTGACAGCACGGAGGCACAGTTTTTAAGGACAATAGGAGGGACTCCATCAGGTCCATAAGCCTTCTGAGGATTGAGGCCAGAGAGGGCATAGAAAACATCATTTTGAAGAATCTTTATAACTGGCATAAAGGAGTCAGAGGGGGTATGAGTAGGAATATGCCGAGAATCGTCCAGAGTGGAGTTTTTAGAAAAAGTTTGAGAGAAGAGTTCAGCCTTAGAGATAGATGAGACGGCAGTGTTGCCGTCAGGATTGAGAAGTGTAGGGAAAGATGAAGAAGTGAATTTGGAGTAGATGTTTTTGGCTAGATGCCAGAAGTCACGGGAAGAGTTAGAGAAAGCAAGGTTTTGACATTTTCTATTAATGAAAGAATTTTTGGTTGGTCGGAGAATAGATTTGGCACGATTTCGGGCAGAAATGTAAAGTTCATAATTAGCATTAGTTTGAAGGCTCTGGTACCTCTTGTGAGCTACCTCTCTATCATTGACAGCACGAGAACAAGCGTGATTAAACCAAGGCTTTTAGCGTGAGGTAGAGAAAGAACGAGGAATGTATGCCTCCATTCCAAAGACAATCACCTCTGTGATGCGCTGAGCACACACAGAGGGGTCTCTATCCTGGAAGCAATAATCATTCCACGGGAAATCGGAAAAGTACATCCTCAGGTCGTCCCACCGAGCTGAAGCAAAATGCCAGAAGCATCGCCTCTTCGGTGGGTCCAGAGGGTGTACAGGAGCGATGGGACAGGATGCAGAAATAAGATTGTGATCGGAGGAGCCCAACGGAGAGAACAGTTTGACAGAATAAGCAGAAGGGTTTGAGGTAAGGAAGAGGTCTAGAATGTTGGGCCGATCTCCAAGACGGTCGGGAATACGTGTAGGGTGCTGGACCAACTGCTCTAGGTCGTTGAGGATAGCAAAGTTGTAGGCTTGTTCACCAGGATGGTCAGTGAAAGAGGATGAAAGCCAAAGCTGGTGGTGAACATTGAAATCTCCTAGGATGGAGATTTCAGCGAAGGGAGAGTGGGTCAAGATGTGCTCCACTTTAGAATTCAAATAGTCAAAGAATTTTACATAGTTGGTTGAGTTAGGTGAGAGATAAACAGCACAGATGTATTTAGTAATAGAATGACAATGAAGTCTTAGCCAGATGGTGGAAAATTCAGAAGAATCAAGGTTGTGGGCACGAGAGCAAGTGATGTCGTTGCGCACGTAGGCGCAACATTCAGCTTTGGATTGAAATTTAGGATAGAGATAGTAGGAGGGAACAGAGTAGAGATTGCTGTCGGTAGCCTCAGAAACCTGTGTTTCGGTAAGGAAGAGAAGGTGAGGTTTAGAGGAGGAGAGATGATGTTCCACAGAATGAAAATTAGAGCGAAGACCGCGAATGTTGCAGAAATTGAGAAGAAAGAGGTTCGAGGAGTTATCAAGACACCTCTCGGGTCGGCAGCCAGAAGGGGAGTCCTCCCTGGGGGAATTTGTGGTCCCCCCCCCAGGCGGGGACTCCGAGGCTTGGTGTATGTGCGCCATTTTGAAATTTTAATTTTGGGAAAAGGTGTATATGTTGTGTGAATGTAGTGTGGTGTGGATAAAGAGAGGATTTGTCTTTAGAGAGCATGCTGAACTACTCTCCGGTGTTGGTGAGACAATAGGGAAACGGTTAGTGAGGACATGGGAAGGGTCTTTGGAGGGCTTCAGCTCCCTTCTCACCTCCCATATATACCTCACCGGGAGTGGCTTGCGCCCGTTCGGTAGGTGTCTTCCTACCTACTCCAGCTGTTACCAGTGCCCTGCTGATGTGAGAACCGAAAAAGTCTTATAAAACCGACCTTTGTTATCAGTGCCCTGCTGATGTGAGAACCGAAAAAGTCTTACAAAACCAACTTTTGTTATCAGTGCCCTGCTGATGTGAGAACCGAAAAAGTCTTATAAAACCGATCTTTGTTATCAGTGCCCTGCTGATGTGAGAACCGAAAAAGTCTTATAAAACCGACCTTTGTTATCAGTGCCCTGCTGATGTGAGAACCGAAAAAGTCTTATAAAACCGACCTTTGTTATCAGTGCCCTGCCCCCTTTTTTTTTTTTTTTCAACAGTAAAGGAAACAACTCAAGGGCAAAAAAAAGAGAAAACAATAATGAAAAAAAAAAAGCCCGCCAATTACTGATCCTATTAAAAGAGTTAAGAGGAGTGGCCAAAAGAGAGGTCAGTTTCAAGAGGAGAGGTGTCGGGATACTCTACTCTTCAACAGTAAGGAATCACTGATGGAAAATAAATATGGTTGAGTCAGTATCCAAAATATCTCTTGACACCACAGACCACGTCTATAAGTCTGGAAGCTTTCATTTTATATCATTCAAGTGTGATTTACAAGTCAAGTGGCTGAGAGAGAGAGGTAAAGAAACACGGGAAATAGTCCTTTGCCGTTTCTTGAAGGCTGTTGCAATATTGGCGTCATATCATGTAATACATATAGATAGATATCATATTTGTCCCATCATATTCAAATTCATCTTCACACAGCATAACACATTCATAGTCACATCATGTAATATGTTTTTCATCGTGTTCATGTCATGTCATATCCCACACCCCAGTCATAGGGTGGTATTCACATTCATTCCTTACTCACATCATATCACCCAATCTTATTCTTATTCATATAATTTATTCATATCTTTTCCATCTATCTTCATATCCATGTTACATGTTTATATTCATAGTTATATATGTTATTCGTATCCATATCCACATCATATATTCATGGCATATTTAAAAAATCACGTCATATTCATATTATGTTCTTAATTAATTAATCATACCATATACATATTCATGTCACATAGTCACATCCCTGTCATAGGGCATCATACTCATATATTCACATCAAAGAATATTCACATATAATACATATGTCATACAGGCTATTATATAAACTATATCATTGGCTGTTATAATGCCGGCCAAACCCTCGTCTTCCTTTATTTAATACACCCGTCATGGATTTAAACCCACTGGCTGTACTAACCGTGGCTACTTGGTCTTTTCTTCTTCTTATTATTATTATTATCTTCCCTTCTCGCCATCATTCTCAGCACGCGTCAGCCCCTCATCGTCCCCATGGCCGCGTACACACGTGTCAATCTGTTTCGTGTCCCCTCCAGTCCCCGCCTAACGTTTTGAACCAGCAAGGCAAGCAACGTCGTTATAAATCTCCCCCTTCTCCTCCTCCTCGCCCCCTCCCCTTCTTCGTATACTTCTTCATCTTCTCCGTTTTCTTCTTCTTCTTCTTCTTCTTCTTCTTCTTCTTCTTCTTCTTCTTCTTCTTCTTCTTCTTCTTCTTCTTCTTCTTCTTCTTCTTCTTCTTCTTCTTCTTCTTCTTTTTCTTCTTCTTTTTTCTCTCCTCCCTTCCTTCCTTCCTTCAAACGATGCAGCAATCTGCCAATCAATGGGGGCATGCGCTGGGGGTGCGTCGCCACGCCCACCCCACAGATATCGGCAGGAGTTATTTTTCGAAGACCCGTCCGCCACTGGAACAGCTTTCCAGCAGAAGTTGTTTGCTCGAAAGCGATAATTTCCTTCCAAGATCGCACTGGTCGTCACTTTGCTGCGTCAGGGGCGAGCTCGAAGTGCCCGCGCGTGCGTACAAAAGTGCTTCAGTCTGTGGCGCAGGTCTCTCAATTGGCTGACGAGCTGATTCACATGTCGCTAAAGCAGGCAGCCTCGTGATGAACCAGCAGGCTTTTTGTTGCCTGCCCTCCCATGTTTTCACGCCTGCTCCTCATCTTCCTCCTCCTCTTCCATTTCCTTCTTCCTCACCGCGGCTTCCTCACGTTTTCAAAGGGCTCGTACAGGCTGTTCTCGACCACCTCGGTCCTGCGGGTGTTGTCCAAGGGCTCGTACAGGCTGTTCTCGACCACCTCGGTCCTGCGGGTGTTGTCCAAGGGCTCGTACAGGCTGTTCTCGACCACCTCGGTCCTGCGCGTGTTGTCCACGGTCTCGTACAGGCTGTTCTCGACCACCTCGGTCCTGCGGGTGTTGTCCAAGGGCTCGTACAGGCTGTTCTCGACCACCTCGGTCCAGCTCATGATGAACACGTTCTCGTACAGCCTGTTCTCGACCACCTCGGTCCTGCAGGTGTTGTCAAGGGCTCGTACAGGCTGTTCTCGACCACCTCGGTCCTGCGGGTGTTGTCCAAGGGCTCGTACAGGCTGTTCTCGACCACCTCGGTCCTGCGGGTGTTGTCCAAGGTCTCGTACAGGCTGTTCTCGACCACCTCGGTCCTGCGGGTGTTGTCCAAGGGCTCGTACAGGCTGTTCTCGACCACCTCGGTCCTGCGGGTGTTGTCCAAGGGCTCGTACAGGCTGTTCTCGACCACCTCGGTCCTGCGGGTGTTGTCCAAGGGCTCGTACAGGCTGTTCTCGACCACCTCGGTCCTGCGGGTGTTGTCCAAGGTCTCGTACAGGCTGTTCTCGACCACCTCGGTCCCGCGAATGTTCTCCACGGTCTCGTACAGGCTGTTCTCGACCACCTCGGTCCTGCGGGTGTTGTCCAAGGTCTCGTACAGGCTGTTCTCGACCACCTCGGTCCCGCGAATGTTCTCCACGGTCTCGTACAGGCTGTTCTCGACCACCTCGGTCTCGCCTTGGAATCGCATCCTCACATCTGCGGGTGTGTCGAGGACATGCTGGGACCGATAACAGAAGGTACTACTGCTGCCACTACTACTACTACTACTACTACTACTACTACTACAACTACTACTACTACCACTACTACTACTACTGCTACTACTGGTACTACTATTGCTACTACTTCTGTTATTACTACTACTACTACTACTACTTTTTTTTTCTACTACTACTACTACGGGCCTCCATCTATTAGAGTTGCGTTGTGAGCGGTATATTCTCTCATATCCTTTCACAAAGCAATTCATTGGCCCCACCCCGCCAATGACTGTGGCCGACAACCATCTTTATTTAATATTACAAACTTTACTTAACATTTTATTTTTAAGCTAACAGAGCTTGTGGTTGATACGACTATCAACCACCGTCGCCTCAAAGTCCAGGTTAGCAATGCGGGTGGTTTTGGGTGCAGGTGACCTGGTTCCTCTCAGGCAGACCAAGGCTGACCTCAGGAGGGAGAAGGACAGCCTGCATCTCATCCAGGCGACCACACTGCTTCTTGGCTGTTGTTTCTTATCCGCCAGTGCTTCGGCGAGTCTTGCGTAGAAGCTCTGCGCCCTTGGTCCCATCCCTCCTGCCGTCGTGAATACTACCGGGGTGAAGGAGCCCTGGTCCACATTCTGTATTCTTTCATCATATGCTCTGTTCTTCTCTTGTTCGTTTCTTCTGTGGGCTGCATCAAGGGTCAGGTCTCTGTGGCAATGGGCCATGGGATCAAAGATCCTTATGTCAAAATATTATGCCCATTGTCTACGAGTCCCAAACCCTCTGGCGCTAACATCCACTCGTGCTTCGTTCGAAACATTAGCGGTGCGTCTGGCGAGGTGTTCGCCTTGCAGAGGGAGCAGCATGGGTTCCACAGTCACGTCGTGGCAGACTTCTTTCAGCATCTGAGCTGTTACGTCTCTTACTTCATCATGTCTCATGAAGACGAAACCTCCTCTCTTGCATGTCATGGCATGATTTTGGTTGAAGGGTGAGCCACAGTTACACATGTTTGGGAGCCCATCCACTGGCCAGCCATACCTGAGGGCAAGGGCATCAGTAAATTCTTTTTTGTTTAAGTTGAAGCCTTTTGCCCTGATAGGTAGTGTGGTTAGCCAGTTTGAAGCGCCCACTTCCTGTGCAATATCTGTCCTCCTTGTGTCTTCTGGGAGTTTTCTCATTAGGTCACTCAGAGTGTCTCTCTGTTTTCCTTCTCTGTTTATGGAGATTTCATTCCTTAGTGACCTAATATCTTGAGGGTTGTATTCTCCCCTTTCATTTTGATTGGTAATATATCCGGTCAAGGAGGCTGTGATTCGGATTGAGTTCCCGAATTCAGACTCAGCCAGATTTTGCGGGTTGGTGATGCCGAGCCCACCCATTCTTGGCGACAACTCCAGCAATCTTCTCTCCTGGTCACTGGGACACCTCCCATTTGCTATCGCCGGTATGAAGGTGTTTCTGATAGCATCTTCCAGAGGTTTTAGTAACGGAGCAACATCAGGAACTGTCCTCATACTACTACTACTACTACTACTACTACTACTACTGCTGCTGCCACTACTACTACTACTACTACTACTACTACTACTACTACTACTACTACTACTACTACTACTACTACTACTACTACTACTACTGCCACCACTACTACTACTACTACTACTACTACTACTACTACTACTACTACTACTACTACTACTACTACTACTACTACTACTACTACTACTACTACTACTACTACTACTACTACTGCTGCCACTACTACTACTACTACTACTACTACTACTACTACTACTACTACTACTACTACTACTACTACTACTACTACTACTACTATTGTTACTACTACTACTACTACTACTAATACTACAACTACTAATTATAGTTCTTCTAATACTAGTAATACTACTACTACTACTACTACTACTACTACTACTACTACTACTACTACTACTACTACTACTACTACATTTTTTACTACTACTACTACTACTACTACTACTACTACTACTACATTTTTTACTACTACTACTACTACTACTACTACAACTACTACTGCTACTACTACTACTACTACTACTACTACTACTACTACTACTACCTTTTTTTTTATACTACATAAATGATACCTCCACCCATGTTTATTTTCCCGACACATAATCATGGAGGGCTCCATAGCTTGGAGGTCATTAGCCCCAACTCTGTTTGCTACTACTACTACTACTACTACTACTACTACTACTACTACTACTACATTTTCTACTACTACTACTACTACTACTACTACTACTACTACTACTACATTTTTTACTACTACTACTACTACTACTTTTTTTTTTTCTACTACATAAATGATACCTCCACCCATGTTTATTTTCCCGACACATAATCATGGAGGGCTCCATAGCTTGGAGGTCATTAGCCTCAACTCTGTTCGCTAATGACTGTGGCATCCAACCATATTACTAATACTACCTGACACTAAATCACCTATCATCTATTACGTCTAGATCCCCCTTTCCTTCCCTACTCAAGTCACTCCCGACCCACCCTAATGTCACTCTCCACCACTGTGGCTTCGTAGTCCATATTGGAGATGTTGGTGGATTTTGGGCAAGAGTGTCTGGTGCCCCTGAGACATAGGATGGCCGACCTGAGCAGGGAGAACGAGAGGCGACACCTCATCCAGGCGACAACGTGACTCCTTGGCTGATGCTTCTTCTCTGAGATTAGTTCCGCGAGGCGTGCGTAGAAGCATTGGGCCCTGGGACCCATCCCGCCGGATGTGGTGAAGACGAGGGGGGTGAAGCTGCCCTGATCCACATGTTGGATTCTTTCACCGTATGCCCTTGTCTTCTCTTGCTCGTTCCTGTGGTGCAGCTCACGGTGACAGGCAGCCATCGGGTCGAATATGCGGATGTCCATGAACGCCCGCTGTCCGCGCACCCAGAATCCGCGGGCACTTACATCAACCCGTGCCTCCTGTGAGGTATTGGCTGTCCTGTACCGAAGGTGTTCGCCGTTCAGGGGAAGCAGTGCCGGCTCGGTAGTGACGTCTTAGCATACCTCCCCGAGCATGCTGGCTGTCAGATCCCTCACTTCATCGTGTCGAATACAGACGAAGCCTCCTTTTTTACATGTCATGGTGTGGGTGACATCATTTGGTGATCCACATGCACAGAGATCAGGCAGTCCCTCAATCGGCCAGCCATATCTCAGAGCAATGGCGTCGACAAATTCTTGTTTGTTGAGGCTGAAGCCCTTTGCTCTGATTGGTAATGACGTTAGCCAGTTAGACGCGCCTGCCTCCTGTGCTGTGTGTATTTTCTACCCATTTCTGTGGACAGGTGGTGTGTAAGACGGTCCAGCTCGTCTTTTTGGGCCTGTTGCCTTTCTTCTGAGATTTTTCTTTTAATATCTCTTATTTCTGTTTGGTCTATCTCTCCCTCTGCCTCCTGAGCGATGATCCTGTTGATGAGTGACCTGGTAAGGCTGATGGAGTTTTGGTTCTCCTTATCTTCCAGCTTCTCAGGGTTGGTGATCCCCATCCCACCCAGTCTTGGGGGAAGTGCTAGCACTACTACTACTACTACTACTACTACTACCATTATTATTATTATTGCATTTAACTTTTTTTTCTCTTTCTCTCTTTCACACACACACACACACACACACACACACACACACACACACTACTGTAATAGCATTGCTTAGCGGGACTCTTTTTTTTTTTTTTCATCTTTTTCCCTTGATCTGCTTACTCTGCTGTAAAGAGAGAGAGAGAGAGAGAGAGAGAGAGAGAGAGAGAGAGAGAGAGAGACCTACCTTCTTTGGATATCCTTCGCTGCCGGAAACGCCACATCACCGCAACAAGAACAACAAGAACACCAACACCTATCATTGCCGACACAACGATGATGGTGATGGTGGTTGTAGGGGTGGTGGTGGTGGTGATCGTAGGGGTGGTGGTGGTGGTGGTGGTGGTGGTGATGGTGGTTGTAGGGGTGGTGGTGGTGGTGGTCGTAGGGGTGGTGGTGGTGGTGGTGGTGGTGATGGGGATGTAGGTGCAGTTTATCCATGAGAGGCTTTGTCTTGTGTATCCTTTTAGAGTGCATTGTCGATTCGGGTACTGTGATCTCCACCTTGAGGGCCCGTGAGCCTCAACAAGTAACAGCCCGGTAACTAGGCAAGTAGTCTGTTCTGCGGCACCCAAGAGCACAATCACCAGCCCATACTGCAAACTTAAGACCGTGGCCATTGATGCTGCTATAGTTCCACACACCTACCCACAACCTCCACCACTGTGCGTCCCCAGGGAAGCAAGTGGCGTCCAGCGTGAACCAGGCGTCACTCAGCCAGCCATCGCCCGCCGCCACGAGCCTGATGCCTTTGAACCCTGGATCGGGGTGCACGTATAAGGTGGTGCTCCAGGTGCCCTTGTTATATTCCCTGGTGGTAACGTTCTTCCATTCCTCATCCCCCGAGATGGTAATTTGGGCAGGGCAGCGTGGGTTCCAGTGGGGTCTGAAGGAATTTCCGGCCGCAAGCAACGATGATTCAATAAACACCAAGAGTAAGGGCAGCCTGGCCTTCATCGTGGCTCACCGTGTGTGTGTGTGTGTGTGTGTGTGTGTGTGTGTGTGTGTGTGTGTGTGTGTGTGTGTGTGCAGGGGAAGAGTGTTGAGTCTAGAGTGTTGAGCTTCTAAAGACTGCTGAGGCGTTCACTCTCGTATCTTCGCAGCGACTCGTGGCCTCCCTTTCCTTGGAGAGGCAATTCAGCGAGCAGCGACCACTCCCGGCAGGACGAGAGAGACACTGGGGAGAAATGGCTGTGCTTGTGATTATATACTGGGCGCTTTTTAGATAATTTTCCTACAGTTTCCAGATCTGGGACAGGATGTTTCGTGCGTGCCTTGCGGTGTACTACTTCACGCCTCGACACAACTTACTCCGGGCTCAAAGTACGACTATTACTCAGCGCCACAGAGAAGATCAACCGGGAGCTCACGGGTGACTTTCTCTGTTCAAGGTGCAGAAGCTGAGTAAAACTATCACGAGGATCACTCAACAGTCCATGCTGGAAAGTCTCAGCATCTTCCAATAGAGGCTTTTCAAACAGGCGAACTAAGGCGCCGAGACGCTTGAAAATGCGGCTCTTTGTCTCCCTTGCAGCCGACGGAAGGAAGGGAAATGATCAGAGAAGAATGGACACGAAAGGAAGGGAAATGATCAGAGAAGGATGGACACGAAAGGAAGGGAAATGATCAGAGAAGGATGGACACGAAAGGGAAGAAAGAATAAAAGGAATACAACGGAAAAAAAAGAAAAACAAGGGACGAAGAACAACAACAATAAAAAGATTAAATTAAAGAAGAAGAATAAAAGGTTAACAAAAGAAGGGAAAAAATAGAAAATACCAAAGAGAAGAAAGAAAGCAGAGAGAGAGAGAGAGAGAGAGAGAGGAAGTCTGAGTCTGAGTGTATGTGATACGAAGTTATGACTCTCCTCCTCCACCTCCTCATCCTCCTCCTTCTCCTGCTCCTCCTCCTCATCCTCCACCTCCTCCTCCTGATCCTCCTCCTTGTCATCCTCCTTGTCCTCCTCCTTTTCCTCCTCCTCCTCCTTCTCCTCCTGCTCCTCCATTAATTGTATATAATGGAATATTGAAATTTGGATGTCAAGTTCCGGAGACTTCCCTCTCTCTCTCTCTCTCTCTCTCTCTCTCTCTCTCTCTCTCTCTCTCTCTCTCTCTCTCTCTCTCTCTCCAGCCTTTTCCGTCTTTATATAATTAATGACCCGTCTTATTCCCTTATGCTTTCGTTCAGTAAGTTTGTTGATCGTGTTTCTTTATTTGTTTATTTTTTCTCTTCTCTCGTTTGTGTGTCCCATATTTTTGTGCCTCAGTGGTCAGTTTGTCTTCCACCAGGTTGCATCAGCAGGTATCATTCTTAAACTCCCTTTCGGTTTTCCCATGACTAATTTCACGTCCCATTCCCTTTAAGTTTCGTTCGGTTAATCTGCTTCAGTGTGTATTCGTGAACTCCCTTTCGGTTCTCTTATGATTAATTTCACGTCCCAATCCCTTTAATCTTCGTTCGATTAATCTGCTTCAGTGTGTATTCGTGAACTCCCTTTCGGTTCTCTTATGATTAATTTCACGTCCCATTCCCTTTAAGTTTCGTTCGGTTAATCTGCTTCAGTCTCTTCGTGAACTCCCTTTCGGTTCTCTTATGATTAATTTCACGTCCCATTCCCTTTAAGTTTCGTTCGGTTAATCTGCTTCAGTGTGTATTCGTGAACTCCCAAGAAGGGGTCGGGTAACCTTTCCCTGCAGGCCATACACTCAAGCGATGCGGCGCCCAGGGAACACATATTTGATACCGCTTTCGTAGGAGTTTGGGTCATTTTCAGGGCTAGTTGAAAGCCCCTGGTGATGGTTTGACCCTTCTTCTGTAACCTGAAAGTGAAAAAAAAACTCATGAAAACCCGAGTGATATCCTTTTCAGCTCTTGCAAATAGTTGACATGAGAAGGATGTGTGTGTGTGTGTGTGTGTGTGTGTGTGTGTGTGTGTGTGTGTGTGAGAGAATCTGGAGACAACAAAGGCTTGCTGGTGACAGGATATTGTTTCCGCTGCTGATAACATGAGTACACGTGACACCTTTTACTACGACAAGAAGGAGAAGAAGATGATGAAGATGAAGAAGGTGAAGAAATAGAAGAAAAGAAAAGAAAGAGTACATTAGAGGAATAAAGAGGAAGAAAGAAGAAAAATGAAAAGAAAGAGAGGAAGAGAAAAAAAGGATAAAAAGAAAAGAAGGAAAAGGAAAAGAAAGAGGAAGAAAAAGAAGGAAAAGAAAAAAGAGGAAAGAGAAGAAGAAAGAAAAAGAAAAGAGAAAGAGGAAAGAGAAAAAAGAGGAAAACGAAAAAGAAAAAGAAAAGAAAATGACAAAAGGAAAAAAAACAAATAAGACGAAAAAAAAGGAAAATAAAAATAAAAAAGAAGGAAAAATAAGAGGAAAGAGAAGAAGAAAAGGAAGAAGAAGAAAAAGAAGAAGAAAAGAAATGAAAATAAAATAAAAAGAAAAACGAAGAGGAAGCAGAAGAAAAAGAAGAAGAAGAAGAAGAAGAAACGAAAATAAAATAAAAAGGAAAAAGGAGAGGAAGAAGAAGAAGCAGAAGAAGATGAAGAAGAAGAAGAAGAAGAAGAAGGAGAAGAAGATTAGAAGATGAAAAAGAAGAAATAAAGATAAAAATATAAAGAGGAGAAAGAAGAGGAAAGAGAAGAAGCAGAAGAAGAAGAAGAAGCTAAAAAGAGTCGGCCATCCATCTCATAATCTAACCTTTGGAGTCACTGAAGAAGCCAAAAAAAAAAAAAAAAATAAATAAATAAATAAATAAACAAAATCAGATCCCCAGTAGAACGCGTCCCCTTCCAATTCTCATTACTCTTGGCGCAATCGTGAACAGGTCAGGTCAATACTAGAGGTCAACAGGGCAGAAAATGAAAATCGGCATATTCAGAGAAGAGAAAAAATGCCGCAGAGATTGAAAGGGTGACTGTGTGTGTGTGTGTGTGTGTGTGTGTGTGTGTGTGTGTGTGTGTGTGTGTGTGAAAAGATTAGTGAGGAAGTAGAAATATGAAGTAAAAAGAGAAGGGAGAGGAGGGAGAAATATTAAGGGAAGAGAAAGGAAGGAATAATATGAAGGAGGGAGAAGGAGGAAAGAAATAGGGAAGAGGAGAAGAGAGAAGAGACGGAGGGAAAGGGGGAGAGAAGGAAGAGAGGAAAGGAGGAAACTAAAAGAAGAGAGAAAACAAAATCAATAAAAAAAACGAGAAAAAAAATGAAAATGAATATACGCATGACAGAGAGAGAGAGAGAGAGAGAGAGAGAGAGAGAGAGAGAGAGAGAGAGAGAGAGAGAGAGAGAGAGAGAGAGAGAGAGAGAGATTTACATAGATTTACATAGAAAATCAGACCACACAGACCCCATGGTCCAGACTTGGTGGTCTGTCCTTAAACCTAAGTGATTTTACATTAATCAGAAGACTCCAAAACGTTGCATTTCTACTCTAGTTGATATTAAGTTGAAGGAAGTGACGGTCGAGCTTATTTTTGAAGGAGTCAGTCGTGTTACACTGGACCACTGATGGTGGAAGCTTATTCCATTCTCGCACTACAACGTTGGTGAAGAAAAATTTGGTGCAGTCTGAATTTACTTGTCTACATCTGAGTTTTACGCCATTGTTCCTCGTGCGCATAGTTTTATCGATCATAAACAATGTTGATCTGTCTACATTCGTGAAACCATTAAGTATTTTAAAACATTCGATCAGTTTTCCTCGGAGGCGACGTTTCTCAAGAGAGAACATATTAAGGGTAGAAAGCCTTTCTTCGTAGGAGTTGTTGCACAAGGAAGGGATCATTTTCGTTGCCCGACGCTGAACACCTTCTAATTTAGCAATATCCTTTGCATGGTGGGGAGACCAAAACTATACCGCATATTCCAAGTGGGGTCTGAATAAACTGTTGTAGAGCGGGAGTATTACATCTTTATTCTTGAATAAAAAGTTTCTTTTAATGAAGCCCAACATTCTGTTCGCTTTATTTGCTGCATCGATGCAATGCTGTGAGAATTTGAGGTTTGACGCGATTTTGACCCCCAAGTCTTTGATGCATTGAACGCTTTTGAGTTTAACGCTCCCATCTATCCGACCAAGTTAAAATTTTGTGCAAATCCTCTTGAGGCTTTGCCTGTCTTCGTCAGTGAGAACCGAGTTACCAATCTTTGTGTCGTCTGCAAATTTACTAATGCGGTTATTGAGTCCAACATCCACGTCGTTGATGTAAATAATGAAGAGCACTGGGCCAAGGACCGAGCCCTGAGGGACGCCACTAGTGACAGGCGCCCACTCAGAGTTAAATCCGTCAATCACTATTCTTTGTTGTCTGTTGCTCAACCAATTCGCGATCCATTGGTTTACTTGACCGTCAATACCTATTTGCTTTAATTTGTAAAGTAATTTATGATGCGGGACTTTTTCAAACGCTTTCTGGAAATCAAAATAGACTACGTCCAGTGATTTGGTTACGTCATAAACAGTGAAGAGGTCGTTATAAAAGGTTAATAGGTTTGATAGGCAGGATCTTTTGTTTCGAAGCCATGTTGAGAGTCCCAATCAATGAGTGGCTTTCAAGGTAACTCACAATGTTGTCTCTAATTATGCCCTCAAGTAGCTTACCTACAACCGAAGTTAGACTAATGGGCCTGTAATTACCTGGTACTTTTTTGTCTCCTTTCTTGAAAATCGGTGTCACGTTAGCCTTTTTCCAATCTGAAGGGACGATGCCTTGTCGCAAGGACATATTGAATACGGTTGTGAGGGAGGAGAGTATTTCGCTCTTTGTTTCTTTCAGCAGAGTTGGATATACTTTGTCAGGTCCAGGACTTTTATTTGTTTTAAGTGAATGGAGAGCTTTAAAGACTTCATCGGTTGTTATTTCAGAATTATGCAATGCATGCTCGAGATTTACAATAGTACTGGTGTTGGTGGTAGCGAGAGGAAGACTGTTAGTATTAAACACCGAGGAAAAGTAATTGTTTAAGAGGTTTGCAATGTGTTGGTTGTCATTCACTAGTGCACCGTCGCTGTTTGTTAAAGGTCCAATACCACTTTTGATCGCCTTTCTGTTTTTTTTTTTTTTTTTTTTTTTTTTACGTTGTTGCCTATTGCGCCGGTAGGCATCTTCCCGGTGGGGCCTGATGGTCGGCCCAAGGCTTCTTCCAGGTGGGGCCTGATGGCCGGCCGTTCTGGCGCAGGCGAGTGTTTATAGTGGCGCCATCTTGCATTTATGTAACTGAAGAAAGATTTCGGATTATTTTTACAGTTGGCTGCAATATTTTCTTCATATCTACGCTTTGCCTGACCTACTAGTCTTGTTACTCGTCGCCTGGCATCATTATAAAATCTAATGTTTTCGGGCGTGCTTTGCTCTTTCTTTAACCTGTAAAACAATTTTCTCTCATTGACTGATTGTTTAATTTCGCTATTCAACCACGGTGGGCTGTTATTAGTGTTAATTCGCTTCTCGCACAAGGGGACGAAGGTGTTCTGCTGAGTGAGTAAGTGATTTTAAGGCAGCCAGGCTTCCTCTACGTTGCCGTCATCTGATAGTTGTATTTCTGTTAGTTTTGTCGGATTTCTACGAAGTTAGCTCTTTGAAATTGGGCACCTTTTCTTTATTTTCAGTCACTGATGATGGAGCTTTAATGTCGACGCGCACTAATTTATGATCGCAAGAACCGAGGTGTTCTCCTACCGTGACACTACTGACTAGGTTATCTTGGGTCGTTATAACAAGGTCGAGTATATTATTTTGTCGAGTTGGCTCAGAAACCATTTGGCTTAGATAATTTTCTTCGAGAAATTCGATCATTCTATGTGACTCGCCTTCTGTACCTGACAGTGTCGCCCAGTCGATATGGGGGAGGTTAAAGTCTCCTAATATCAGTGAGTCGCTGTTATTCAGTGACTGCCTTAAGACCCTGTACATTTAAATGTCGTCATCGAGTCAGTGCAAGGGATGTCTGTAGGTGACAGATATATTTAAATTGACTTTTGCAATGTTTACTCGCACGCACAAATGCTCAACGTTACTGTTTCCCGGTGTTTTGTCAGTGGGTTGCAAATAGCTTTTGACATAAAGGGCGACGCCACCGCCTCTACGGTTTACACGATCTTTGTTGAAGAGTCTGTAGCCATCTATGTTGTATTCGGAACTTAAATCAATATTTGTGGTGTCGATAAATGTTTCGATTATAGCAATTATGTCAAAATTTTCTGTTAAAGCAAGACATCTCAGTTCATCAAATTTGTTTCTTAGGCTACGCGCATTGAAACTAAGGATTTTTAAGTTATCTAGAGGCCTGGTAATAGAGGTGGTGGTACTTGCGAGATCACGGTTACGGGTTTGTTGCGATGCACGGCGTCTATTTACACGTGGCCGTGACTCGTTTTTTGCTCGGGAGAGAACAAATGATAAGAGTTCTCCAATATTAGTCTCTCTCTCTCTCTCTCTCTCTCTCTCTCTCTCTCTCTCTCTCTCTCTCTCTCTCTCTCTCTCTCTCTCTCTCTCTCTCTCTCTCTCTCTCTCTCTCTCTCTCTCTCTCTCTCTCTCTCTCTCTCTCTCTCTCTCTCTCCAGAATGATACAGAATTACGCCCATAAATATTAACGCACAAAGTTCACGCACATGAAAATATACGCACATTCACTTACGCACGTAACAATTTAAGCATGTACACACACACACACACACACACACACACACACACACACTGATTATTATTATTATTATTGTGTATTATTATTATTGTGTGTGTGTGTATTATTATTATTATTATGTGTGTATTATAAGTAACTCCGGCTTATCATTAACCATTCTTTCTCCAAGAGCATAACAGGCGGCGGCTCCCATCACTCAGGAAGTTGAGGCCGTGAACAGTCTCCCTCCATTGATACTGATATCGCCACTCGCCAGCATGGTCCCGCGACACTGTTTGTTGACTTCCATCGTGCTCCGTGGTAGCGGTCACTAACGCATGATTCGTGGCGTTCACAAACATATTAGCTGGACCCACCCCTGACTTCCCATCGTGCCCGTGGTAGCGATCACTAACGCATGATTCGTAGCGTTCATAAACATATTAGCTGGACCCACCCCTGACTTCTCATCGTGCTCCGTAGTAGCGGTCACTAACGCATTATTCGTAGCGTTCATAACCATATTAGCTGGAGCCACTCCTGACTTCTCATCGTGCTCCGTGGTAGCGGTCACTAACGCATGATTCTCAGCGTTCATAAACATATTAGCTGGACTCACCCCTGACTTCTCATCGTGCTCCGTGGTGGCGGCCACTAACGCATGATTCTCAGCGTTCATAAACATATTAGCTGGACCACCCCTGACTTCTCATCGTGCCCCGTGGTAGCGGTCACTAACCATGATTCGTAGCGTTCATAAACATATTAGCTGGACCCACCTGACTTCCCATCGTGCTCCGTGGTAGCCCACTAACGCATGATTCGCAGCGTTCATAAACATATTAGCTGGACCCACCCTGACTCCCATCGTGCTCCGTGGTAGCGGCCACTAACGTGGATCGCGTGGCTCGTATCGTTGTTAAACATACTTGAACTGTAAAGGTAAGAATAATTAAGGGCCTGACACTCATCCCGGCATACATATCAACATTCAGAAAGTTCCACCTCTTCGTATATTTGTCTGTTAAATTACTACCAAGAACAGAATAAAAAATGTCGACTGGAAGAACAACATCAACGACCAAACAGCAACAACAAAACACTGCCAAGAACAGAACAAAAGTGACCCCCAAAGTGTTCCTCCCACGAAGAGGACTGAAGGAAAACAACGAGGTGAAATTACTGGCAGAGGCGTCTTGATGATACTCCCTGTATTATAATTGTTCACCCTTCAGGCCAATCGCACACACACTGACGCGGCAGCAGTAACTAATCTGCCATCTTGATACTCCTATGTTATAATTGTTCTCCCCTCAGGCCAATCGCACGCACACTGACGCGGGCCGCAGTAACTAATCTGCCAGCGTGATACTACCTATGTTATAAGGATTCTCTCTTCAGGGAACTCGCACGCACACTGACGCGGGCAGCAGTAACTAATCTGCCGTCTTGATAGTTCAGGACCCATAGTTTCAAACGTTTCACGGCCTTGGGATCGCCGTGTCAGAACCTCTCGTAGAAGTTGTCGGATTGCCACGGTGTTCATTATCTCTGGCGGTTGTTTTGCAAGATTTCTACGCCATGGACGAGTACTACACTCTGGGAACCTGACGCATTATTCCTGTGGCCTTAGAAAATTATCGTATCAAGAGCCGAAGCGTGCGAGAATACAGAGTCCGGTTGTTATAATTGTTCTCCCTTCAGGCCAAGCGCACGCACACTGACGCGGGCGGCTGTAATTTTTCTGCCGCGGGGGAGGGCTCCGGAAAACCCCGCGGTGTTGTAACGGGACAAGGGCGGGAAGGGCGGGACACGGGTTCGGGGGGGGGGGGACCATCGGAGCAGGAGGAAAGGGGGAGGGACAATAGTGATGATATAAACATGAGGAAAAAATGTCCGTAATTTAAATTCGGTGCAAAGAAGGACGGACGAGACGCGGGCGGGAAGGGTGTTGCGACCGTCTGAGCAGGAGGAAAAGTGGGAGGAAAAAGTGATGAATTAAATACATGAGGAAAAAATGTCCGTAATTTGAATTCAGTGGAAAGAGGGAATCTGGACTTCTTTGTAAACAAGAGAGAGAGTCAATCTTAGACAAAAACAGCTTGATTAAAAGAAAAAGACCAAGTGAAATTTAAGATGAAAGAAAAATGAAAACCAACACAAAATTAGAAAAAAATGTAGAAATAGAAAATATTTGGAGGAAATCATTTGTGCTTCATGCAAATGTCTGAGAAAGAACCTCAGAAAATTTTGCATTAAACAAAGAGGAAGAAGGAATTATATGGACCTTAGGGAAATATAACAAGATAAAAGATAAATAACTCAAATTTAAAGGAAAGAGGGATTTATATGAAGGGCTTAATAAAATATGCGAAAAATAATTACAAGAGAAAAGACTAATTCAGCACATCAACACACACACACACTCTCTCTCTCTCTCTCTCTCTCTCTCTCTCTCTCTCTCTCTCTCTCTCTCTCTCTCTCTCTCTCTCTCTCTCTCTCTCTCTCTCTCTCTCTCTCTCTCTCTCTCTCTCTCTCTCTCTCTCTCTCTCTCTACGCACATAACAATTTACGCATTTACACACACACACACAGGGACAGAGGCAAAAATTTGTGTACAATCAGGGTGGTGGATGAGTGGAATAGTCTTAGCAGTCATGTGGTGAGTTCCAATACAATTGTTACATTTAAAAATGGATTAGATAAAATCATGGACAGATATTAGGTGGGGTTAGATCACACAGGGAGCTACCAGCTTAGGGAGCTACCTGGCCTCTTCAGACAGCGGGCTTATGTTCTTATGCACACACACACACACACACACACACACACACACACACACACACACATACAGACGACCACCTCCACTACTACTACTACTACTTAACTACTTAACTCTCTAACTACCTAACTAATTAACTATGAACGGATAAAAAGGAGGAAACAAGGGAATGGAGGAGGGAGGAGGAGGAAGAGAGGGAGGAAGAGAGGAAGGAAAAGAGGAGGAAGAGGAGGAAGGAGGGGAGGAGGAAGAGAGGAAGAAGGACTGGCTATTTGCTATCTGGACGTAAAGAGGAGGAGGAAGGTACGTGTGTGTGTGTGTGTGTGTGTGTGTGTGTGTGTGTGTGTTACCTGCGCTGATAGTCGTATGAGGTAATTAAGATTTCAACACCTGTCAGTATGAAGTTAATGAACAGTGCGATCTTTTAGTGGTTTGAGGTAAAATTGAATCACCTGTCAGTCTTTGTGTCATTAAGAACGTATTGGTTGGTTTAGGAGTCGTGAGGGAAGACGTAAGGTAGTACCTGTCAGTAGGTATTGGAACATTAAGGTAGGTGTAGTTTGTGACCGACTGGTGGCAGTTTGACTCCTCTGTACTGTGAACCTAAGGAAACACACATTTGACAAGGCTTTCAGGGATTTGGGCATTTCAGGGGTGGTTTGTGACCCTGGTGACAGCTTGATCTTTCCTCTATACCGTGTAATAAGAAAACACACATTGACAAGGCTTCCTAGTAGTAGTAGTAAGCATTTCCAGGGGTAGTTTTGACCCTGGTGGTGGTTTGACCCTTCCTCTGTACTGTGAACCTAAAGAAATACATTTGACAAGACTTTCCTAGGAGTCATGGGCATTTCCAGGGTAGTGTTGTGACCTGGTGGTAGTTTGCCCTCCTCTGTACCGTGAACTTTAAAAATATATTTGACAAGGCTTTCTTAGGAGTTGTGGCATTTCAGGGGTAGTTTGAGACCCTGGTGGCAGTTTGACTCCTCTGTACCGTGAAACTAAAAGCAAACATTAGACAAGACTTTCCTGGGAGTCATGGGCATTTCCAGAGGAAGTTTGTGACCCTGGTGGCAGTTTGACTCCTCTGTACCGTGAAACATAAGGAAAACACATTAGACAAGGCTTTCGTAGGAGTTGTGGGCATTTCCAGGGTAGTTTTGTGACCCTGGTGGCAGTTTGACTCCTCTGTACCGTGAACCTAAAAGCAAAAAAACATTTGACAAGATTTTCCTAGGAGTCATGGCATTTCCAGGGGTAGTGTTGTGACCTCGGTGGTAGTTTGACCCCTCCTCTGTACCGTGAACCTAAAAGATATATTTGACAAGGCTTTCTAGGAGTTGTGGGCATTTCCAGGGGTAGTTTGTGACCCTGGTGGCAGTTTGACCCTTCCTCTGTACCGTCAACCTAAGAAGAAAAAATCACTAACGACAAGGTTTCGTAGTCCTTGAGTCATAGGCATTTCAGGGGAGTGTTGCACCTGGTGGCAGTGACCCTTCTCTGTGCTTTGAGCCTGTGTTGATTAGGTGCGCAGGCCTCAGTGCTCATCTCCGGAAGTAATAATAGATAGTGGTTACCTTGTTCACGTGTATGCAGCCTGTGTTGATTAGGTGCGCGAGGCCTCAGTGCATCTCGGGATAATAATAGATAGTGGTTACCTTGTTCACGTGTAGCCTGTGTTGATGAGGGAATGTAGTCTAGAGGGGTGCGCGCGGCCTCAGTGCTCATCTCCAGGGGTAATAAAGAGATAGTAGTTCACCTTGTTCGTGTATAGCCTGTGTTGATTAGGTGCGCGAGCCTCAGTGCTCATCTCCGGGGGTAATAATACATAGTGGTTACCTGTTCTGTGTATAGCCTGTGCTGATTAGACCCTTGCGCTGTGCCTGCGCTCATCTCCGGGGTAACAATAGATAGTGTTCACGGGTATAGCCATGGGCTGATTAGGTGCGCGAGGCCCCAGTGTGCTGACCCTGGTGGCACACAGATAGTGTCCCTACGAGTATAGCTCTGTGTTGACTAGGATTAGGTGCGCGAGTCCTCAGTGCTCATCTCCGGGTAATAATAGACAGTGGTTACCTATGGTTCACGTATAGCCTGTGTTGATTAGGGTGCGCGAAGCCCTCAGTGCTCATCTCCGGGGTAATAATAGATAGTGTCTACGTTGTTCACGTAGCCTGTGTTGGATGAGGGGAGGTCCAGAGGTGCGCGCGGCCTCAGTGCTCATCTCCGGGGTAATAAGAGATAGTGGTCTACCTTGTTCACGTGTATAGGCCTGTGCTGATTAGGTGCGTGAAGCCTCAGTGCTCATCTCCGGGGTACACATAGATGGTGCTACTCTTGTTCACGTGTATAGCCTGTGTTGATTAGTGTGCGAGGCCTCAGTGCTCATCTCCGTAATACAGATAGTGTTCACGTGTATAGCTCTGTGTTGATTAGTTGAAGTTCAGTGCTCATCTCCGGGGTAATAATAGATGTGTTCACGTGTATAGCCTGTGTTGATTAGGGTGCGCGAAGCCTCAGTGCTCATCTCCGTAATAGATAGTGTTCACGCAGTATAGCCTTGTGCGTTGATTAGGTGCGCGAAGCTCAGTGCTCATTCCGGGGTAATAATAGATAGTGGTTAATTTGTTCACGTGTATAGCCTGTGTTGATTAGGTGCAAGGAGTTCTCAGTGCTCATCTCTGGGTAATAATAGATAGTGTAGCCTGTGCTGATTAGGAGTAGTCTAGAGGTGCGCGGCCTCCGAGTGCACATCTCCGGGGTGGAAAAACAGATGCAGTGATGACTAGTGATGGCGATAATTTTTCAGTAATCATTTCCATTACTATTGTACAAAACGGATTAGTAACCGATGACTTTTTGATTACTCTCACCTTAGAATAGATTATACAGTTGTTGTATTTCTCTCTCTCTCTCTCATCAATGCTTTACTCTTTCCTTTTTATCTTCTTTGCTTTCATCTATCGTATGTATTTCTCTTTTTACTCTATTTCATTATTTTCCTTTCCCTTTCTCTCTCTCCATGTTATTACTATTCCTCAACTCTGTACTTTGGCCTTCTTTCCTCCCTCCTTCACTCCTCCTCTCTCCTTTCCCAAGCTCTTCCTCACGTCAGTCTTATTAGATCTATGGTAGCTTCTAAACTAGAAAGTTTTTCACCTTTTTTCATCCGTCCATCTGACTTCTTCCCTTCCCTGTTCTCTCCTCGTTGTCTGGTGGAGAATTTTGGAGACCTGTGTTTTTCATCTGTGTTCCAAGCTCTCCTCACCAAGCAATGCCACTTCAGACCAAGACGTAGTTATTCAGACATGTGGCAGCTTCCCAAGTTCTCCTCCCACAGGTTGTCTTTCCCTGATATCTCCTGCATGGTTGTGGGCAGTGCCAACTCCAGCGCTGTGGCTGCAATGCCCACCCTGGCTCACTGGGCTGGTTTAGAGTGAGGAGGCTGAGGAATGCCCACGAGGTTTCACAGATTCCAAGGTCTCATGGACCCTGCCGCAAGGTATTTAAGATGGGAAGGGGCCTGCATGAAGGCCTTCCGTTGAGGGACTGCCAGGGGTTCCACATTCTCAAACATTTGGGGCTCACACTCCCCACTGGACAAAAAGGTTGGGCCTAGAGGTTGTGTTTGTATTGTCATGGGCAGCTTTATGAGCCCAGGATAGCTTGGATGCAAAGCTTTCTGCTCCATGAATGTGAAGATCTCCGACGGATCTTCTTTTGTGGCCTTCAGAAAGCTAAATAAAAGCGTTCGAGAAAAACCTCCTTGCAAACAACATCACGTTGCCGCAGTTTGGTCATTGTGAACGTTATGAATGGTTCCAGTACGTTGTTTGGGACTCTGTGAAGTGTTGTGGGATAAGATTTTGTCCACCTGTGCTGGGTTGTGAGCAATGTACCCAGAGCTTTGCAGGACCTTCTAAGGCCCTTCATTGCAGGTGTGTGCTACCTTTTCAGGACATTCACCAGGCCCTGTTATCACATGTTCACCAGATCAGGAAGTGTAACCTTTTTTATTCAATTAATTTTTCTGAACATTTTTTATCAAAATATGATCAAATTTTAAAGCAAAATGAAAGAAATGGAGATGCTGCACACAAGCTCTGTGTGGCACCACCTTGTGTGGGCGGAAGCTCAGGGCTGTTGTGGGGTGGCAACAGCTGGGGGACTTTGGTGGAGGTGACCATGCTTGGTAGACACGGAGCAGGAGGAGAGCCAGCCAGCAGCAGGAGGCTGGGAGGCGTGGGCGCGTGGCCTCGTGATTGGTGGCCATCGGTCAGTCAGGCGATTCCACATGACTAGACTGTAAATACATGTACACTTGTGTAGGTCTGTACTGAACCAAGGATTGCCTTGAATAACCAGGAGAGAGAGAGGAGAGAGAGAGAGAGAGAGAGAGAGAGGAAAGCATTACCACTAGTGGGAAAAGGAACAAGGAAGGGAGAAGAGACTTCCTTCTTATGGTGTTCCCTCAGCCAAGCTGCACTCCACCCAAAGCCAATCCCATGTGTTCTGAGAAGGGGTGAGGGAGCTCTTGCCATCCAAGCCTGAGAAGAGTTAAAGACTATACCTCTACTGACCCCAACGGCCACTTGAAATTTCATATGGGTATTGGGGATTGGAACCTGCATAAGGTTCATCTTCCCAATGCCACAATAATTTGCTGTAACTATAATCAATCAATCAGTAAGACAGCCAGGCACGTCGCCGCGCCCACCTTATGACGCTGCCTCCAGGTCCCCCTGGCGAGTCTCCGCGCAGGCCCCTTCCCTATCAACTGACACAATCCTCCAAACACCCATCTCTATTCTTTTCGAACAACACTCAGCTGCTTCACCTTCTCAACATTAAATATCTTCGGTCTATCCTTAACTCAACATCTAACTGGAAACTTCACATCTTCTCTCACTAAATCAGGCTTCCTCGAGGTTGGCGTCTGTACTGTCTCCGCCAGTTCTTTCTCCCCAATAGTTGCTATCCATATACAAGGGCATTCCGCCCTCGTATGAGAGTACATGACCACAGTGGGGGGCTCCACTCTGCACAGCTTTTTCGGGACAGAGTGGAGTCTAAGGCTCTTCGTCTCATCAGCTCTCCTCCTTACTGATATCTTCACTTGTTCCGCTGCCATAAGTTGCTCTTTTTCTATCTTCTATCGATATTTCCACGCTTGACTGCTCTTCTGAACTTACACCATGCCTCCCCTGCCCCCCCCTCAGGCCTCCTCGCCACACACGACTTTCTACTCAAGTCATCCTTACAATGTCCAACCCTTTATGTAGAAGAGTTAACCAGCATCTTTCATTCTTTCATCCTTAATGCTGGTAAATCCTGAACAATCTTCCTTCATCTGTATTTCTCCTGCCTACGACTTGAACTTTCAAGAGGAGGGTAACAGGACACCTCCTGAAGTTGACTTCTCTTTCTGGGCCACCTCCTCCAATCTTTTTAGGGCAGTTAGTCAGTGTGTGTGTGTGTGTGTGTGTGTGTGCTTTGCCCTTGATCCGTCTCCTTTGCTGTAAAAAAAAAAAAAGTACCTCCTGGAAAGATCTATTGACTTGCCTGCCACGAGCCTGGCGTCCCTTGGCCTTCCTCCACCAAGATTGTTTCTACAGAGACAACCTGATGAGCAGGATCAGTTTGTGGTAACGTACACGTGCATGTGCCTGTATAGCCGGAGTTGTGCATTTACTTGGACTATAGCTATGCAGGTAAGGTAATATATGCCAATCAGTCTTACGGAGAAGGCTGCCAGCTTGACACAAAGTCATCTCCAGCGATATCTCAAGATTCTTGCAGATTATTACTGTGTACTGTTGCCTCTCTCCAAGTCCCCATTTATTGTCCATGTCTCACAACCATAGAGCAAGACAGGGGAGCACAAGGGACTTGAAGGTCCGGATCTTTGTCCTGCACAGGCAGGCTCAGACAATGCCACTCAAAGGAGCGAGTCCACAACACTGCACAGACCAACTGGCCAGCTGACCTCTCCTGGCGAGACTTCACTGTTGTTACAACCACGCTACCAGATACGTGAAACTTTCTGAGATCTCTACGTCCTCGCCACACGCATGAACAGACTGTACCTCAGCCATCCTCAGCAAGCTCCAAACACCTGTACCCTGGTCTTGGCTCCAGGAGACCTGAAGCCCCCATGGGGTTTTACCTCGTGCAGTGCCTTGAGAGCCATCACCCAAGGTCAGTGACCATGGTATTGCCAATGTATAAGACCACCACACACACACACACACACTTCACAGCACTCTGTCCCATATAGATAGTGGTTACCTTGTTCACGTGTATAGCCTGTGTTGATTAGTGCGTGGCCTCAGTGCTCATCTCCGGGGTAATAATAGATAGTACCTTGTTCACGTGTATAGCCTGTGTTGATTAGGGAGGCCTCAGTGCTCATCTCCGGGGTAATAATAGATAGTGGTTACCTTGTTCACGTGTATAGCCTGTGTTGATTAGGGAGTAGTCTAGAGGTGCGCTGCGGCCTCAGTGCTCATCTCCGGGTGAAAACTGATGCAGTGATAACTAGTGATGGGCGATAATTTTTCTTCAGTAATCGATTATTTCATTACTATTGTGGCCAGTAACGGATTAGCATAGCTGGGCACGATAACAGAATTATTCCCCGATAACCGATAGCTGAAATTATAAATAACCTTAACGGCGATAACCGATATTCGTTAACTAGAGACACAAATATAGGCGATAACCGATAACCGATAACCGATATAAATCCACAATTCCGACACTAGCTAGAACCAGTTCGATAGGCGAAAACGATACTATATTGATATTTCAGATCGAACATTGATGAACTCAAATTTTCAATTATCTGTATTTTAGGAAATACACTTAAAACCACACGTTGACACGTACATATGGAGAGGTGGAATTAGTAGAACAGCTGGAGCACAGTAACACTCAGACAGAGAACCAGGTGGAGAGGTGGAATTATAACTTTGTAGGAACAGGATGGAGCACACTAACACCAGACAGAAACCAGATGGAGAGGTGGAATTATAACTTTGTAGGATTCAGCTTTCCAGCACACTCTTAATGTGTTACAGAGAACCATTGTGAGAGGTGGAATTATACAGGTCTCCAGGGTCTGATGGAGCGCAGTTCACGACAGAGACCAGTGTTTGTAAACAAAAGCGCCAGCTTTGTTGACGGTGAGCACCAAATACCAGACAGAGAACCAGGTGGAGAGGTGGAATTATAACCTTTGTGTCATGGCATGGTCACAAACGAATATGGAATATCAAATGAGGCAGTGAATAATCATTTTGGGGCAAAGTTAAATGATTTTTCTATGATATATTGATTTTGAGTATCATAAAAAATAACCTAGTGTTTTAATTTCATGATCTAAGTATGAAACTCATCACCGAAGCTAATTTCATAACGAAGTTTTTCATACAGGATGGAGCCACTAACACCAGACATGCCAGTAGGGAGACAACGTTTTTTTTCTGAAAGGCGGAAAAAGTAGCGATTATCCAGTTTGGTTACAAAAGTAACGAAGATACATGATATATATTTAAATAAGTAGCGGATGATCGATAATCCGATTTTGTTATCAGCGATAAAGTATCGCGATAACTTATCGCGATAACGCCCAGCTATGCGGATTAGTAACCGATGACTCTTTGATTACTCTCACCTTAGAATAGATTATACAGTGTGGTATTGGTAGTGTATCAGGTATTGTGTTGTGGTTTATGCCTCTCTCTCTCTCTCTCTCTCTCTCTCTCTCATCATGCTTTCTCTTTCCATGTATATCTTTGCTTTCATCTATCACTGTAGCCTACTCTATTTCCATTATTGTCCTCCTTTTCTCTCTCCATGTTATTACTATTCCTCAACTTTGTGTGCTGGATATCCTCCTCACTTCACCTCTTCCTCTCCTTTCCAAGCTCTCTGCCTCACGTCAGTTCAGATCTATGGCAGCTTCTAAACTGTTTTTCACCTTTCTCATCTGTCCATCTGACTCATCCTCTCCTGTCCTCTCCTCGTTGTCTGGTGGAGAATTTGAGACCTGTGTTTTCATCTGGTATTCCAAGCTCTCCTCACCAAGCAATGCCACTTCAGACCAAGACGTAGTTATTCAGACATGTGGCAGGTCCAAGTTCCTCCTCTGTGGTTGTCTTTCCTCAGATATCTCCTGCATGGTCAGGCAGTGCCAACTCCAGCTGTACGGGCATGTGGCACGCTGCCCACCCTGCTCACCGGGCTGTTTCAGAGTGGAGGAGGCTGAGAATGCCCACGAAGCTCACAGATTTGTCTCCATGGACCCTGCCGTAGCAAGGTATTTGCTGGGAAGGTCTTTCTGCAGGAAGGCCTGCTGAGGGACTGCCAGGGGGGGGATTCCCTTCATTCTCAAACATTTGGGGCTCCCATTCCCACTGACAAAAGGTGGATAGAGGTTGTGTTTGTGGTATTGCCATGGGCAGCTTTATGAGCCCAGTGATAGTTTGACAAGGCTTCTGCTCCATGAACGTGAAGTGACGGATCTCCTTGTGGCCTTCAGAAATGGTTGCTGGGGCCAAAAGCGTCTGAGAACACCTGGCAAACAACATCACGTTGCTGCAGCGTTGTCAGAACGTTATGAATGGTTCCAGTACGTTGCACTGGGACCTGTGAAGCGTTGTGGGAGCAGATTTTGTCCACTCCCAGAGAGGTTGTGGAGCAATGTACCTGTGACCTTAGCAGGACCTTCTTGCTGCCCTTCATTGCAGTGTGTGCTACCTTTTCAGGACATTCCTATACCTGTCAGGGATAGTTGTTTGCCTGTTCAGGCTATTGCAAACACCAGATTAGGAAGTGTAACCTTTATTCAATGAATTTTTCTGAACATTTTTTTATCAAAATATGATAAATTTTTTAAAGCAGAAATGAAAGAAATGCACATGTTGCAACACAATCTCTGTGTGTCACCACCGTGTGTGGTGAAGCTCTGGCTGTTGTGGGTGGCAACAGCTGGGGGACTTGGTGTGCTGGATATCCATGCTTGGTAGACACGGAGCAGGAGGAGAGCCAGCTACAGGAGGCTGGAGGGATAGTGGCGTGTCGTGATTTGTGTCATTGGTCATCAGGATTCCTCACGCAGACTCAGACTGTAAATACATGTACACTTGTGCCTCTGTAGAGAGAGAGAGAGAGAGAGAGAGAGAGAGAGAGAGAGAGAGAGAGAGAGAGAGAGAGAGAGAGAGAGAGAGAGAGAGAGAGAGAGAGAGAGAGAGAGAGAGAGAGAGAGAGAGAGAGAGAGAGAGAGAGAGAGAGAGAGAGAGAGAGAGAGAGAGAGAGAGAACATATACCCCAGGTCTTTCTCTGCCTCTGTGGTGGATAGGAATAAGGTGCCGGGGTAGGAAAAGTGACTTCCTTTCTTATGGTAGCCATTGGCCAAGCCGCACCCACCCAAAGCCAATCCCATGCGTTCTGAGAAGGGGGTGAGGGGTATTGCCATCCAAGCCTTCGAGAAGAGTCAAAAGACTATACCTACTGACCCCAACGGCCACTTGAAATTTCATGGGCGGGTATTGGTGGATTGGAACCCCTGCATAAGGTTCATCTTCCCAATGCTACACGCTTGCTGTAACTATAATCAATCAATCAGTGGGACGCCGGGGCACGTCGCCGCGCCCACCTTATGACGTAGGAGGTCCCCCTGGCGAGTCTCCGTGCAGGCCCCTTCCCTATCAACTACAATCTTCCAGTAGTCTTGGGTAGGCGGTGGCCGAAGTGATAGCGTACTGGACCCACATTCGCCGCGTGATGGACGACGCGGGTTCGAATCCTCACGCTACCACTCGGATTTTTCAGTCACCGCCGAGTGGCTTAAAACTACCCACATGCTGGCCTGAAGACCACCCATCAACTGGTAGCTCTAGAGGAAGCCGTCCAAGCGAATCAAGAACGAGTTCCTGTGGTAGCATGAGCCAATGCAAGATGCCGCCACTATAAACACTCGCCTGCGCCAGAACGGGCTGGGCCGACCATCAGGCCCCACCTGGAAGCCTTGGCCGACCATCAGGCCCCACTGGAAGATGCCTATGTGCGCAATAGGCAACAACGTAAAAAAAAAAAAAAAAAAAAAAAAAAAAATATCCCTATTCTTCGACAATACTCAGCTGTCATATTTTTGAACACTAAATATCTTCGGTCTATCCTTAACTCAAAATCTTAACTGGAATCTTCACATTTTCTCTCTCACTAAATCAGCTTCCTCGAGGTTGGGTGTTCTGTATCGTCTCCGCCAGTTATTCTCATCCCGCACAGTTGCTATCCACATACAAGGCATTCTCCTGCCCTCGTATGGAGTATGCATCTCACATGTGGGGTGTGCTATCCAACAGCTTTTCTGGAGTTGAGTCAATCTCCCAGTCTCATCAGCCTCCTCCTTACTGATAGTCTTCTACCTCTTCCCGCCGCATATGTTGCTCTCTTGGTAGCCTTCTATCAATATTTTCATGCTGACTCTGCCTCTGAACTTGCTAACTGCATGCCCCCCCTCTCCCGCGGCCTTGCCACACACGACTTCTACTCAAGCTCATCCCTACACTGTCCCCCTTATGGAAGTGAGTTAACCAGCATCTTCATTCTTTCATTCCTAATGCTGGTAAACCTGGAAACAATCTTCCTTCATCTGTATTTCCTCCTGCCTACGACTTGAATCCTTTCAAGAGGAGGATCAGGACACCTTTCCTGAAGTTGATTTCTCTTCCAGCCACTCCCTCCAATCTTTTTAGGGCAGAGTTGCAGGTCTTTTTGGTTTTTTGGTGGATAGCCTTTGATCTGTCTCCATGTGGTATGGGTACCTCCTGGAAAGATCTATTGACTTGCTCTGCAACATACACTCCGTGGGGTCCCCTTGGCCTCCTCCACTCAAGATTGTTTCTCCAGAGACAACCCGATGAGCAGGATCAGCTTCAGGTAACGTGCCACGTGCCCATATAGCCGGAGTTGGCATTGACGGATATAGCTATGCAGGTAAGGTAATATATGTCAAATCAGTCCTTCGGAGTAGATAGCCGGTTTGACACAAAGTCATTCCAGCGATATCCCGTGATTCTGCGTAGACACTTTATTACCAAAGGCATGGAGTGTTCCAAGTCCCCATTTATTGTCCATGTCTCACAACCATAGAGTAAGACAGGGAGCACAAGGACTTGAAGGTCCGGATCTTGTCCTCTGTGGTACCGACAACGCCATATACTGGTGTGCTGAGCGAGTCCATAACACCGTGGGCCAGACCAATCCGCCGTTAGACTTCCTGGCGAGACTCACCGTTGTTACAAACTACGCTACCAAGATACGTGACTATTCTGAGATCTCAACGTCCTCGCCACACGCATGAACAGACTGGTACCTGTGTCATCCAGCAAGCTTCCCAGGTCTTGGTCTTGGCCCAGGAGACCTGAAGTCCCATGGGCTTTGGTGTCCTCGTGCAGTGCCTCGAGAGCCACCACCAAAACCTCCAGCGACTCCCAGGATTACTGCATCATCAACAAAAACAAGGTCAGTGACCCTGGTATTGCCAATGTATAAGCCCCCCGCATAAGATCCCAGACTGCAAACGCCTTCTTGAGATGGACATAGCTGCATCTGTCCAAACTCACGTTGGTGCTCCACCAGTACGTAGGATACGGTCCAGTTGTTGACTTCAGGCGTGAACCCAGACTGTTCAGGTCTCTGCAGCAGCAGCTGGCTGCGAATGCATCAGCAATAGGTGGGCAAGCCCTTGTGGCATTGGTGAGCGGTATCCCTTCACTGTTGCAGTCCCAACATACACTCCCAGGTCTTTCTATGGCTCATTATTCAAAGAAACAAAAAACAAGTCAGTGCAACATGGTCTGGAGCAAGGGAAGGATATCCTTCATTTATGCCTGAGCAAATTTAGCCCCAAAAGTTACAAATATGGAAGTGTACATGTTTATGGCTGTTTTAATTGATATTATATGCAGCACATATCCATGGATTGTTCCCCACCCCATACTTTTTGTGTGTGTCTTTATTTGTTGTTGTTGACTTAAGAGAATGACTTGCTAGGGAATTATAATAGATGTCAGGGCCAACAGAACCAGGGTGCCTGAGGTGAAATTATAAGTTTTTTATAACCTCTGTGGTGGGATGGAGCTTAACACCAGACAGAGAACCAGGTGGAGAGGTGGAGTTATAACCTTTGTTGGGGCAGGAGCCTGGAGCACACTAACACCAGACAGAGAACCATTCTGTGGTGGAATTATAACCTTGTCGGGGCAGGATGGAGCACACTAACACCAGACAGACAACCAGGTGGAGAAGTGGAATTATAACTTTTGCTTGGGCAGGATGGAGCACACTAACACCAGACAGAGAACCAGGTGGAGAGGTTGAATTATAACTTTGTCGGGGCAGGATGGAGCACACTACACCAGACAGAGAGCTAGGTGGAGAGGTGGAATCAGAGCATTAGCCTGAACAAGGAGGAATATACTAACATGGCAGGAGCCTGGTAACATACACTCCAGGTCTTTCTTCTGTGGTGGATAGTGAGTGTTTGCCATGTGGTATTGGTGTGCTGGATATCCCTTCACTGGTAGCCTGGTAACATACACTCCCAGGTCTTTCTCTGCCTCTGTGGTGGATAGTGGAGTGTTTCTCATGTGGTATTGGTGTGCTGGATATCCCTTCACTGGTAGCCTGGTAACATACACTCCCAGGTCTTTCTCTGCCTCTGTGGTGGATAGTGGAGTGTTTCCATGGTATTGGTGTGCTGGATATCCCTTCACTGGTCAGCCTGATAACATACACTCCCAGGTCTTTCTCTGCCTCTGTGGTGGATAGTGGAGTGTTTCCCATGTGGTATTGGTGTGCTGGATATCCCTTCACTGGTAGCCTGGTAACATACACCCCAGGTCTTTCTCTGCCTCTGTGGTGGACAGTGGAGTGTTTCCTATGTGGTATTGGTGTGTTGGATATCCTTCACTGGTAGCCTGATAACACACACTCCAGGTCTTTTTCTGCCTCTGTGGTGGATAGTGGAGTGTTTCCCATGGTATTGGTGTGCTGGATATCCCTTCACTGGTAGCCTGGTAAACATACACTCCCAGGTCTTCTCTGCTCTGTGGTGGATAGTGGAGTGTTTGCCATGTGGTATTGGTGTGCTGGATATCCCTTCACTGGTAGCCTGGTAACATAAAATCCCAGGTCTTTCTCTGCCTCTGTGGTGGATAGTGGAGTGTTTTCATGTGGTATTGGTGTGCTGGATATCCTTCACTGGTAGCCTGGTAACATACACTCCCAGGTCTTTCTCTGCCTCTGTGGTGGATAGTGGAGTGTTTCCTATGTGGTATTGGTGTGCTGGATATCCCTTCACTGGTAGCCTGGTAACATACACGCCCAGGTCTTTCTCTGCCTCTGTGGTGGATAGTGGAGTGTTTGCCATGTGGTATTGGTGTGCTGGATATCCCTTCACTGGTAGCCTGGTAACATACACTCCCAGGTCTTTCTCTGCCTCTGTGGTGGATAGTGGAGTGTTTGCCATGTGGTATTGGTGTGCTGGATATCCCTTCACTGGTAGCCTGGTAACATACACTCCCAGGTCTTTCTCTGTGGTGGATAGTGGAGTGTTTCCCATGTGGTATTGGTGTGCTGGATATCCCTTCACTGGTAGCCTGGTAACATACACTCCCAGGTCTTTCTCTGCCTCTGTGGTGGATAGTGGAGTGTTTCCCATGTGGTATTGGTGTGCTGGATATCCCTTCACTGGTAGCCTGGTAACATACACTCCCAGGTCTTTCTCTGCCTCTGTGGTGGATAGTGGAGTGTTTCCTATGTGGTATTGGTGTGCTGGATATCCCTTCACTGGTAGCCTGGTAACATACACTCCCAGGTCTTTCTCTGCCTCTGTGGTGGATAGTGGAGTGTTTGCCATGTGGTATTGGTGTGCTGAATATCCCCTCCAAAGGTGCAGGACTTAGCATTTTTATTCATTGAATTATAGCAGACACTTTGTTTCATTCCTGTAGCTTGGTGAGGTCTTCTTGTAGGAAATCCACAGTCAAGGGAATAAACATAGTAATGTAATGGCATTTTCTTGCATGGGATGTGCATTACTGTGTGACCCTGATGTGAAATTTGTCGTTTGAGAGGAATGAAAGGTTGTCATGTTTGGTTGTTGTTCAGCAGTACAGTGATCAGCAGGATCCTCCAGCAGACCAAGCACTGGGGTTTGGGAGTGTATTTTTTCTTTTTTTCCAATTCTTTGCCGATCGAAGGGCTTGCTCAGTAGTTATTTAGCAAGACTGAATTAGTTTCCATTCTTGTTTCCAGTATAGTCATGGAAACATAAAGAGGTAAGCTTGTGGTTGTTGCAGCATTCTTTGCCGAACTGAAGGGCTTGCTCAGTAGTTATTTAGCAAGACTGAATTAGTTTCCATTCTTGTTTCCAGTGTATTCATGGACACATAAAGAGGTAAGCTTGTGGTTGTTGCAGTATATTTTTCTTCTTTCTACAAACACTGTTTTCGACTTTCTTCTGCAGAGACTTCCAGCGCTGGGCCCGGCCGCTGCAAGCCTTGTTGGGTCAGCATGTGGGAAGTCACCGAGATGGAGTTTGAGGCGGTCGGCCTCAACCATGAGGGTGTGCCTGGATCTGTAGCAAGCCTGGTGTGGCAGCCTGGTGTAATTATGTACATTGGTGAGTTTGTTATAATATAGGTGATGATTTGGTATATGTGTATGATGTAGTGACCCACGACCCGATGAAATGTGGGGGATGAGATAGGCGTGTGACATCCTGACAAGTGTAGTCACCTCAAGATACACAGCAGTCACCGAGCACCAGAGGAGACAGTATATTACATTCGTGAAGAAGGATCGGCTAGAACAAAAATTAAGAAGGTTACAAGAGAGAAAGATCTGGGAATTTTGACTGATGGGCTTTTGACATTCGAAGCACACATATCTGAAAAACTTAATAAGGCCAACAAAATAATGGGTATGACACGTCGTATATTTACTACTCTTCATGTACATACATTTAGATGTCGCTTCAAGACCATGGTAAGACCTCATCTTGAGTATGCTCAGTCAGTATGGTCCCCGTACAAGAAGAAGGATATAAGGATTGTGGAAAATGTCCTGAGAAGAGCATCCAAGTTATTACCAGGATTCAAGAACCTCACATATCCAGAACGACTGAAACAATTGGAGATACCAACAATGACTTACAGAAGGCTAAGGGGAGACATGATTGAGGTATATAAAATCCTCAAAGGTAAATATGATGAGGATGTGAACATCCAACTTGAGAGACATACAGGGCCAACACGTGGACACAAATTGAAACTATGGCAAATGAGGTCCAGGACGCAAAAGAGGCAGATGTTCTTCAATTCAAGAGTCGTTGATGCCTGGAATAGCCTTCCCAAGGATGTAGTAGAGGCAGTGAGCGTGATATCATTTGAGAAACGTTTAGATAAGTTTTGGTCAAACCAACAAATTAAATATAATTTTGAAGAAAAATTGTTAACCAGCCCGGCACCACCTGAATATCAGTTTTGACAGCGACAATGATCTGGACATAGAGGCCTAGCTTTGGCCTGCGTCCAGTAACACCGTAAGGTTCCGTAAGGTGTGTGTAATAGAAGTCGGAAGAGAAAGAGAACGTGGTGAGTTAAAGGGCAGACTGAAGAAATGAAGGTGAAGAAAACGGGAAGATTTAGAGGGTCACTACAGATCCATTGTCATGTTCCGTTGATAACCTCTTGATTGATTCATGTTTGGTTGACATCTCACTATGATATTGCAGTAAATATTTAGTTGTATCATTTTACATCATTGTGCATGACATGGATATCCACAAAGTGGTCCTAAAGTATAATGATTGAATGTTTTGACAAGAATATGAAAATTCACTCTTAGTTAGTGAGCAAACTAAGAAACTGTATGTGAGGTATTTGTTTCCATGTTATTATATTTTTATTCTGATTATTTCCTTATTCTCGGGCTGTGTGAGCGACAGGCTGGCCGTGAGCCTTGCCAGGGAGTGCTGGGCGGCCTGGTGCCCTGGATGAAGGCAAGCGGCCTCCCTGAGACACCCAAAGACTGGCTGCCAGAAGGTCTTGTGCTGGTACTGGTGTCTGAAGGCTGTGCAGTGGTGCAGACACAGGCTCAGAGTGCCCAGGTGGAGCCAGGCTCTGATGCTGGTGAGTGTTGCTGCTGACAGATTACTGATAAGGGAACAGGCAGGGAATATAAACAAAACAGAAGTGTAAGTGTGGCCAGTAGTGCCTCTTCTGCATCTTCTTATTTTCTATAAATGTTTCCAAGGTTGCCGCCTGTCTGGGAGCAGACTCACAGAGGCCGGCGCCCTCAGCAGTGACGAGGAGTCTCTCCCTGAAAGCTCTCCCTCAAGGCACAGCAGCAGGCCACCATCGCCCTTGTCATCGGGAGCACCAAGAGTATCCCGAGGAACACTTCAATGTCCAGGTGAGAAGCGGGGGCTTCGTGGTGCAGTGGTTAGAACACTTGGCTCACAACCGAGAGAGCCCGGGTTCGACTCCCGGGTGGAGTGGAAAAATTTGGGCGGCTTTTCCGATACCCTACGCCCCTGTCCACCCAGCAGTGAATGGGTACCAGGTATTAATCGGGGGTTGTGTCCCAGCCATCTCCTGGGATCTGTTCCCTTCTATAATTATTTCCCCTTCTGTCTCTCTCCGGCATATGTTGCGCTCACTAAACCAAACTTTCCAACTTTTCCAGGTGAGAAGCTTTGAGCTTTTTTGGAAATTATCCTTGGGAAAACTTATAATATAAAGCATCTTTAACCTGTCTGCTGCGATGGGCACGGATTTGGCTTTCACTGGTACCATGAAAACATGTACTCCCAGGTCTCTCTCTGCTTCTGTGGTGGATAGTGGAGTGTTTCCCATGTGGTATTGGTGTGCTGGATACCCCCTCCCAAGGTGCAGGACTTTACATTTTTCTTCATTGAATTGTAGCAGCCACTTTTTGTTCCATTCCTGTGGCTTGGTGATGTCTTCTGGCAGGAAATTTGCAGTCAAGGGGTTAAAGATGCATATTTTTCATCAAAACTACTATAGAAAATCCTCTTGCATTCTCGAATAGGCAAAAGCAGCTCAGGATTTTCTCCAACAGACTCTTTGTAAGTTCCAATCCTTGTTAGTGACAGCCGGTGAGAGGCAACACTTTGGCAGGAGGTGAAACTTGGGGTGATGATGATGATGATGATGACTGTTGCAGGTGTGAGGATGTCAAGCCACCACAAGCCAGGAGGGAAGTGGCTGCTGGGGCCAAGACAGCAGGTGAAGCAGAACCCTTAACCCGGTAGCAGCGACGGGCCAAATTTGTGGCTTTACCGTGTTGCAGCGCCGGGCCAAATTTGTGCCATGATATAAACCCCCCAAAATGGATGATACATAAACTGATCACAAATGTTTTGATATATATTATAAAATGGTTTGTGTGAGGGGTGATTTTTTCTCATTTTTCTCGCTTGGAGGGACCATTAAGAAACATGATCCCGCTGCTACCACCACTGGGTTCAGCCTCAGCTCTTCACCCCTGGACGGAGGAGTGTTTCTTGGCGGCCAAACTCAGGAGACTCATCAGAAAAGACCATTCACCCGTGCCTTATATTGTGGGTGAGAAGATCAGCCTGGACCAAGAATCAAGAACTGGAATGAAGAACCAATTAATTAAGGCTCTGAGACTGGTTAGTGTTGCTGCTGACAGATTACTGATACGCAAACATGCAGGGAATATAAACAAAACAGACTATTCCAAGGGTGTCAGCCTCTCAACATTGTGATGGTGTCTTGTTGTCAAAGTCGTAATACCCCATAGTATCATCATGGACTAGACTTTTGATGCTTTGATAACTTCTGAATTTTTTGTATTTTTTGTATTTTTTGATGACTTTTGGCAATTTGATGCTTTGATAACATCTGGATTTATTGATGCACTGACGACTTCTCACTTTTGATGCACTGAAATTATATGAATCTGTTGACACACTAATGGAATAAGGGTAAAAAGCTGTTTTTTTGACAAAATGAAACCAGTTGGAAAATTTGATGGATTGATAGTTTTTTGCTGATTTGATGAAATGATGGACCAGTTTTTGACACTCTGATGCTCCCCCCTGGACCATCTCCCAAGAGGTATGTTTAACCCGGTAGCAGCGACGGGCCAAATTTGTGGCTGTACCGTTTAGCAGCGATGGCCAACTTTGTAATTGTGGCAGGCCAATTGTACTGTACCGTAGCGCCGGGCCAAATTTGTGGCTGTACCGTTTAGCAGCGCCGGGCCAAATTTGTGGCTGTACCGTTTAGCAGCGCCGGGCCAAATTTGTGGCTGTACCGTTTAGCAGCGCCGGGCCAAATTTGTGGCTGTACCGTTTAGCAGCGCCGGGCCAAATTTGTGCCACGATATAAACCCCCAAAATAGATGATACATAATCTGATCACAAATGCTTTGATATATATTATGAAATGGTTTGTGTGAGGGGTGATTTTTTCTCATTTTTCTCGCTTAAAGGAACCGTTAAGAAACATGATCCCGCTGCTACCACCACCACCGGGTTAACAGTGAGTCATGCACACAAGCAGCACTACAGTCACCAGGAGACATTCTACATAAAACTGGCTACAGAATACTGCTGCTGCTGGCCAGAATGGAGATCAGGCTTCAGCAGGATTCCAGCAAGGTGCTCTCTTTACTTCTTTGTGTGATTTTGAAAACACTTCAGCAGCCGAGGGAATAAAATTTAGTTAAGTACGGGAAAATGTAAATTAGGGAAGAAAAGTAGTGTTAAGTATTATAAGTAGATATAAGTGTCACCAGGACTGTTGCTGGGTGGAGTTTATATCTACTTATAATACTTAACACTACTTTTCCTCCCTAATTTACATTTTCCCGTACTTAACTAAATTTTGGCATTACAAACGCTCAAGAGAAAGCGTGATATCTATGCAAACCTTCCTGCAGGGGTGAGCTGAAAGGTGAAAATGTAGTTTGCATGACTCCTTGGAGAAGAGACACACCATTAGTAGTTTGTCTGGAGAGGAAAGCTTCACCAGTCATGCTGCTTGTACAGGGGAGAAGACTTCAGTGTTGTCCTCCAGGCCTCTTTGCAAAGCGTATTCTGGATCAAGCAGCAGACCCAAGAAAGTCCACTTGAAGCCACTTGATTATATGAACGACTTTGTTAGATATGCAGAAATTAAAGCAGCAGTGGCTGCAGGTCTCTGTGATGAATTTAAAGTACCAGGACCTGATGCCACAAAGAACTTAATGGAAGAGTTGGACCATGAAGAAGAAGACCTCCCAGAGGAAAGTCACCCTTGGGAAGTTACCGTCAACAGTGATGCAGTATGTGAGCCTTTATTTACATCCTTCCTGGTGATTGACGAGGGCTTTGAGACCGAGCAGTGTTCCTCCAGCCTAGCCCTTGTCAGGCAGGACACTCCCCCTGAGGCACCCAACATTACCAAGCTGTACCAAGTGTTCATGGCTGGCGAGCACAGTGTCTCAGAGGAAGAGGTCATAAAAAACAAACACATGGTGTCCACAGCTCTTAATGATCAAATTGTCAGTGCACTCCTCAAGAGGGGAATGAAAGCCATTGGTCTCCAGGCCCACACCTGGCCAGTCATTGCCAAGGGGCGCTCTGCTGTCGTTGTTGGTGAGGAGTCTTGTGGGAAGACAATGGGCTGTGTTGTGCCTCTGTTGTCCACCATTCTGGATATACGGAAGCTCATCAGTGAGCGACTCAGCCCAGGGATTGGCCCACTGATGGTGGTGGTGTGCAATGGTTGGCAGTGGCATGTGTGTGGCAGAGTATGTGGTCACCCTCCTGCCAGCCAGTGCACCCTTCAAGATCATGACAGCTTGAGGAGGCTGTGGACACGAGGAGGAGGTCAGCACAGGCAGGCAACTCTGCAGTGGTTGTGACGTCTTGGTCACCACAGCACCCTGCCTCCTGCGCTTGTTGACGGGCAGCCCGCAGGGGGCAGCTACCACCCTGAAGAGGTGCTGCCGTCTAGTGTTTGATGATATAGATGTCACACTGCAGCAGTTCCCTCTGAAGTTAAGGAAATCCTCATAGTGCTGGAGAAGGCACGAAGGAAATGTGGCCACCGAGACCTGGAGCTGCAGGTTGTGTTAGTGAGTGCCAGGTGGGCGGAAATGTGGTAAAAACCTCTGATGTACCTCAACATATTCCAAGATTTTGTGAAGTGACTTTCAAGGTCAAAAGGAGCCTCAGTGCCTCAAGGTACATAGTGCATCTCACCCAGTACAGAGACAAGGCTGGGGCCCCGTGCACTAACCTCGCCAACACCTACCCTGCCCTGCACAGCCACTATATGGCTGCAGGCCGCTGTGAGTCTCTGGGGGGTGCCGTGCCCGGGGTGCTGTGTGCCATCCAGGGTAACAATGCCAGGGTGAGGGCACGGATCATTTCAGTGAATGACAGAGCAAGTTCCTCCATGATAAATGTTTTCCCTAATGATGGAGGGAAGCAGGTCACTGTGAGCCTGGAGTCAGCCAAGGTTCTTCCTCGCTGTCTGGCAGCAGTTCCACAGTTGGCTGCTGCTGTGTGGTGTTCAGCCCATGGATGGCAACCACAGCTGGACGCTCCGAGCAACAATGATGCAATACTTATTTTGGCATTCACAACACAACACTCTTCTTTTTAAATCGTTCACAGTGCTATTTAATTTTTGTTGTTGTTTTATGCAATATTTAGTGCTGTCAATGCTTCCGATGTTTCCAAGTTTGAGACACTGCAACACTTGACTAAAAATTCATAACATAACGCCCATCTTTGTATATCACACACTTTGTTCAGGCCATTTTTGCTCAAAAGAACAGCAGCAGATTCACTGGTAAGATTGTTCTTCCTTTGGGATGTACACTATGAGCTGCAGAGTTCATTAAAATAGACAAGAAATTTGTACAGAAGAAAACACTGAGGGAAAGAAAAGTTTGGAATGGATAATACAATTCGTATAAAAAATCTGGAAGAGCTTTGTGCCCAGGCTGGGGTGTCCCTGGAGGCAGCAGCAGTGCGTGACAGCGGCTGGAGGACGGCAGTAACTGAAGCCCTTGCCAAGCTGGAGGGCGGGCAGGCAAGGACGACAAGCCAGTGTAACAACAGATCCTTGTGCTGGGTGTGGAGGCTCCTCAAGGGAAGAAAAAGAAGCCCAGGAGATGGAACACTTGACAAGGAGAGCTGTGGAGTCTGAAACCAATGCACTCAGCCTTGTGCCCACAGCATCAGGAGGAGAAAGAGAGTAACCTAAACAGCATTGGAAGTTTGCAGACTGGCTTAGAGTGTTTAATTAGATTCCTCTATAACACTGGCCAAGGGTGGGAAGTCTTGTGCCCACAGCATCAGGAGGAGAGAGAGAGAATAACCTAAACAGCATTGGAAGTTTGCAGACTGGAGTTTAGAGTTTAATTAGACTCCCATAAATAACATATGTGTGGGAAAAGTCTGCCCACAGCATCAGGAGGAGAGAGAGAGAATAACCTAAACAGCATTGGAAGTTTGCAGACTGGCTTAGAGTGTTTGACCAAAGTCCTCTATAGCAGTGTTTCTCAACCAGGGGGCCGCAGAAACCTATCAAGGGGTCTGCAGAACGAGGAATTCAACACATTACAGTTAACACGGTAGCAGCGGGGATCAGGTTTCTTAATGGTCCCTCCAAGCGAGAAAAATGAGAAAAAAATCATCACTCACACAAACCATTTCATTATATATATCAAAGCATTTGTGATCAGTTTATGCATCATCTGTTTTGGGGAGGTTATATCACGGCACAAATTTGGCCTGTCACTGCTACAGGGTTAATCCTGTCATGACTCAGTTTTTTTATATTTCATGATTACACAATGTGTCTTAATCGAGATGTCCAGGCATCGGAATATGACTGATGGTGCTGCAGCCATGACTGGCAGGCATAAAGGAGTCGTGACCAGAATATCAGAAGTTGCTCCCTGTGCCATTGCAACTCACTGTTTTGTGCACAGAGAAATGCTGGCTGCAAAGGACTTGGAGCCTGGGCAGTTATGAACACTGCTGTAGAAACTTCGTTAAAGCAAGGGCCACAAATTCCAGACTGTTTGCTGCACTCTGTGAGGAAGTAGGTGCAGACTCTATATTGCTACTTATGCATACAGAGGCGAGATGGTTGTCCCACGGGCGGATGCTCACACACTTACTCAGCCTAAGGGAGGAGGTGTGTACATTCCTCTCAGAAAAGAAGCCTGAGCTTGCAGATTCCTTCTAACGATGATAAGTGGCTTCTTCAGCTGAGCTGCCTGGCAGACATATTCAGCGAAGTAAATAAGCTGAACAAAGCAATGCAATTTGAGGCTTTCAAAAGAAAGCTCAAGCTGTGGGGTGTTCGTACCTCGTCAGGAATCACTGATATGTTTGAAAATATGCAGGCATTCATTCAAGACAGAGGCATTAGTTTCAATGTAGTCAGAGCACAGGTAACATTGCACCTGGCAAAGTTGTTGGGGAATTTCAACAGCTATTTCCCTGAGCTAACTGAGGAGCAGGCTGCTTCTTACCAGTGGATCGAAAAGCCCTTCATTGAGGATATTGAGATGAAGCTCCCAGAAGCCTCACAGTCAAAATTATTAGAGGAGCTCATTGGCCTATCATCTGATGGTACCATGAAGACTCGATTCAGTGCAATGCCACTTGAAACCTTCTGGGCTCAATGTCTTCATGAGTTCACGATTTCTCATGGAGCAGCTATGAAAGGGCTGTTACCTTTCACCACCACCTACCTATGTGAGTCAACCTTTTCAGCCGTGACAGTACTGAAAATTAAATACAGGTCAAGATTAAGGATCGAAGATGACATGCGTGTCAGTTTATCAAGTTTTTTTATTTATTTTTTATTTTTTATGTGTGCGCCTATTGCGCTGGTAGGCTCTCTTAAGGGGCCTGGATGGTAGTCGGCCCCAGCCCGTCACGGCGCAGGCAAGTGTTTATAGTGGCGCCGTCTTCTCTTGGCTCATGCTGCCCCCCGGAACTCGTTCTTGATTCACTTTGACGGTTTCCTCTAGAGTCCAGGTTGATGGGTGGTCTTCAGGACAGCATGTGGGTAGTTTTAAGCCACTCGGCGGTGACTGAAAAATCCGAGATGATAGCGTGGGGATCCGAACCCGCGTCGTCCATCACGCGGTGAATGTGGGCCCAGCACGCTACCACTCAGCCACCGCCTACCCCCACGCATTGATAACATCATTGCTTGCAGTCAGCAGCAAGTATCACATCAAGTGAAATATAAACATCATTTGCAGATAAAGAAAAAGTTAATTGATCATAAACAAAATTTAATGAGGGAAGCTTTCTATATGACCATGTTATTTGTAACTTAATTTTTCAGTCGCTAAATAAGAGTTTATCATTTTGAAAGCCTAATTATTCTGTTTTCTTAGAAGTGAAGTTTACTTTATTTTCCATTTCGTAAATATACACAGATTTTTTTTTGTATCATTTATGTACAATGAAAACAATCTGATGATTAACACAACTTCCTCTGAAAAGAAAACCTGCATCAAAAGTTCTCAGTCTGGCCCGGCACTGTGCCAAGAGAAGCTGACACTCGACCAAGATCGAGGTGAAGGTGAAGGTCGCGAAGGTCATGTCACTGCACCGAGGAATTCTTCGCCATCAAAGCAGATAAATTAAAGGAGTGGGTACTGAGACGTGCACTGAACTTGAGGTAGAGGGCAGAAGACCGCCAGGAAGGCCAAGGAAGACATGGAGAAAGGTGGTGGAGGAAGATACGAGGAGGCGGAACATCACGGAAGAAATGGCTATGGACCGGCAACAGTGGAGGAGGCTCATATCCCGTCCAACCTCACTATAGGGAATAAATGGACGTTAAACAATGGTGATGATGAGTACTGCTTTCTGTCTTCATTGACGTACACGGGAAACATTGTTCATGCCAGCATTTGTAAGTCCACATCTGCCGGATCAGACTTCTGTGTGAGATGGAAACCCAAGGAAAGTTTGAATCATGGAGTTTGTGGATGTTACCATGAACTAAATCCAATTATAAAGAAATAAGGAAAGGCAGTATATATTTTAGTCCTCAACCAAGGCCAAGAATGATAAATACCAAGTGATATTCTTCCATTAAAAGGTTCAGTCATAACAAAAGCCGGTATTTCTTTCAGGTTCTCAATTCACTGTTTAAAAAGCCTCTCGTAGTGTAGTGCAGTGACTAGGCCTGATAAGGGAGCCTCCCATAACCCACTTGGCGAGCGGGGTGTACCTCTTTGGCTGACTCGGTAAGGAGTGGCTCTCCCGTCATGCTGGTCGTGGGTTCAATCCCAGGCAGCCGGCGAATACCCTCTCCTTGGCTTGATTAATTTCTCGTGTGTTTCCATACACACAGACATCATGTGGAGGAAATAAAAAAGAGAAAATAGGCTCTCGGGGCATGACAGTAAAAGTTCCTGGGCTTGTCCTGGGCTGTTTTGTGATTCTGGTGATGGTTTTACACAACCAGGTCTGCACGCTGGACTGGAAAATCAACCACAAAAACCTGGTTAATCTTCTCTGTAGCCTTGGGAAATAGTCGTAATGGGAACCTGAAATGTTTTAACCCGGTAACAGCGACGGGCCAAATTTGTGCCATGAAAGATGATACATAAACTGATCACAAATGCTCTGATATATATTATGAAATGGTTTGAGTGGATGATGATTTTTTCTCATTTTTTTTTCTTGCTTGAAGGGACCAGTAAGAAACATGGTCCCCACTGCTACCAGGTTAAAATACGACTCAAAAGCACATTCCTTTCTACAGACTGAACTCCCTTGAAGTAAAAATGAGGTGCCTGGCCAAGCTGCTGGGTCCGTGTGACCACCGCGGGGACGCTGGAGGAGCCCGGTGCTGCCTTCCTGGGGCCCACACCCTCCTCAGCATCTCCCTGCCTTGTTACACTCAATGACAACAGGTACATAATTAGTAACCTAATGCCCTTTAACTAATAATCTATCAGAATTAAAATAGTTACCTTTCACTGAAAGACAGTAGCCTATCACCTCTTATCTAGTTATTCATAACACAGACGGTCGTACTGATTACTACATAAAAATATATCAGAAGTAAACTGGTGACCACCCGTGATGGGTGTAATTCTATAGTTCTGTGTTGTTTCTCCCCCTCTGCCTGGGAGCAGCTATTATGAATAGTTCCATTATACCTTGAATGCTTTTTGGGTGGCTGGCTTAAGTATTCTTAATATCTCATAATATAATTCATGTTGACTGAGTGCCACTAATCCACAGGTATATGCAATGGTTTGTTAACCACATTAGCACACCCATATGAGCCACGAAGACAACTACACAACTTTTTCAAATAGAAATGTCAATAGATAAATAAAACACTAAATATACTTAGCAAAAATATCCATTGCGTTGGCTGAGAAGACTGGCGGTGTAGGATACGCTGCCCAATAAAACGCTTGTACAATAAAAATGAAGGTGTTTTGAATAATTATTTGCCTCATATATGCTTTCAGCATGCTAGGTATGTCATATGACATACCTAGCATGCAGAAAGCATATATAAGGCAAATAATTATTCAAAACACCTTCATTTTTATTGTACAAGCGTTTTATTGGGCAGCGAACGAAAACGAGATTTGTATCCAATAAATTCAAAGTAAATGAGTAAATCTGCAATGATATGTATCACTGCAGATTTACTCATTTACTTTGAATTTATTGGATACAAATCTCGTTTTTGTCACCTCAACCGCTCCCCAAAATCTTCTAACCAAAATGCCGACTTTTCGTTCGCGAGCGACTGAAAAGCAGCCGTTGAGAGCGACTGTAAGACCTGATCGCACGCGGAAGGCTTTCGTTCGCTGGCTAGCGAACGAAAACGGGTGACTGTAAGACCGGCCCTGTATCTTTAAATTTCCTCCGCTTATAACAGACTAAGTCCCCCCCAATTAGCCAATTATATCCAGGGTCTGCTGTACCTTGGTAGTGTAGTGCATGATAACAGCGGTGGGTCTTACCAGGCCTGGCAGCCCGTGGTGTTGTGGACTGGCCCAGCACCAGACCACTATAATACATTGTCAATATATAGGCAGGCAGGCAAATCTCAGTTCTGTGTGTGTGTGTTGTTTTTCTATGTAATATTATTCTCTCTCTCTCTCTCTCTCTCTCTCTCTCTCTCTCTCTCTCTCTCTCTCTTCCATAACTTTTCTCTCTCTCTTTCTCTGTCTGTCTGTCTCTTTCTTCCTTCCATAACTTCAGCATTCTCTCTCTCTCTCTCCTTCTAATTTCTTCTCCCTTTTCCTCCACTTGCCTCCTTCCTCCCTCCATTTGGTTCTCTCCCTTCCTTCCTTCCTCACTCTACATCCTCCTCTTCCTTCTTCTTCTTTCTCTCATAATTCTCTTCTTTAGCATAGTTTCTCCTCCTCCTGTTATTTCATCTTCTTCCTCATTTGGTCTCTCTCTCTCCATTAATAAAGTTATTTTCCTCAGGTGTGTGTTGATGCTGGGACGAAGAAGAGGAGGAGGAGGAGGAAGATGATGATGATAGAGGCAACATGAAGAAAAGAAGAGGAGGAGGAGGAGGAAGAATGGAAGAAGAAGAACAAGAGGAGGAGGAGGAAGAAGAGAAGAAGAAACAAACACACACACACACAGGCACATAAGACAAACACCTATTTTTTTTATATTATCCATTTTTATTAGTCCATAAACATACATTATATACATACAATCATATTATACAACATATGCATAATTCTATACATTAGAATGTGTTAGATCATAGAGTGAGAGACTTGAGAGGTGAGAAAGAGAGCTCCCCCCCACCCACCCACCCTCTCTCTCTCTCTCTCTCTCTCTCTCTCTCTCTCTCTCTCTCTCTCTCTCTCTCTCTCTCCACAGCTCACAGGACCCCACGGATGTACCCCCCATGGTATGCTGACAACCCCCCACAGACGCATACCCCCCACAGACGCATGAAGGACCCCCCGCCCCCCCTAGCTAACATACTGCCCACATAGCCTTATCAATGTTACTATGTGTATGTATGTATATGTGTGTGTGTGTTTTTCTATTAATAAAAAGTTAATTTGTAATGTGTGAGTTATATTCCTATGAGAGAGAAAGAGAGAGAGGAGGTAAGGGAAGGAGAGAGATGAGAGAAGGAAAAGAAATAAAGAACAGAAGAAATTTACTGATAAAAGAGGGAGATAGAAAAAGAGAGAGAGAGACTTTAAGGCAAGGCAAGGCAAAGTAATAATATTGATAGGAAATGGGTCTTGACTAACTTACTAACTATGGGATGAGAGAGAGAATACGGGTTTAGAAAGGGCAGGTCGGCCTCTAACCTGCACCTGCTGCTGACCTCAAAGTGGAGTGCTGCCCTGGATCATGGAAGGGCCACTGCCGTTGTGGCATGAAGCCATCATCGAAAGACTCCGCGCTGCAGGTGTCGAGGGGCCTCTCCTCCAACTCTTCACCGACTACCTGAGGGAGAGTGGTGCAGAGCTGCTACAGCCCCGCTGCAGAACGTGGCATCACCAGAGGCAGTTCATCAACACCTATGTAACCTGGTGGAATGGACTGCTTGCCTTGCAGCAATGCCTGGAGAACATGACTGTGCAGTGCTTCAAGGAGCTGGTGAACGCGTGGCTGCCGTCATGAAATGCCCGGGCATCAGAGTTGGGCCTTCAGATAGGGAACACTAAACATGTTTCCTTTGGCCTGAAAACACTGTAACTGTGTGTAATGTGCACTACATTGAACTCTGTAATATAAACGTGTAATCTGTATAAAAAAGAGAGAGAGAGAGAGAGAGAGAGAGAGAGAGAGAGAGAGAGAGAGAGAGAGAGAGAGAGAGAGAGAGAGAGAGAGAGAGAGAGAGAGAGAGAGATCTAATCTGTATGTAGCAAACTGTATAGGCCTATGGATATTCCTACCAAGTGAGAGGAAGCTGAACTCTATAACACAGGCAATATTATCATAACAGAGAGAGAGAGAAAAGAGAAAGAAAGCTAACTCTAAACTGTATAAAACTAACTGTATCTAAACTGTAGGCAAATTGACCTCAACTATACAGTAAACCCTGGATACAACGGACCCGTTTATAACGGATTTTGGATATAACGGACAAGGTCAGAGGGATAGAAATCCACGCGGACCAACTGAGAATAGTTTTTGAACCACCCGCTTCTGGTAACCACAACAGCGTCTGCTAGTCAACTCACCCTCCTCCCTTTATCTGCCGCCCCATCCCTGGGTTACTGTAGTCTGCCTCGGCCCACCTCATGAAATATTTCCTCCTCGTGGTTTCCATTCAAATGAAGAACGTATCTATGCCACAAGAAAGTCTTATGCATCAATCCAGGGCGTAATGTAATGGAAAATAGCCAAGTGTTTGTGAGTGTCAGTACAGGCACAGCTTAACCCTTTCCTTGCGCGCGGTGCGGACGCGACTATCCCCTCAGGCGCAGTCGGGGAGCCCAATGGGGGGTCTCTTTTAACCTCTGTATCTCAAAAACTATTCATCACAGCTAAAAAACAAAACCACCATTGGAAAGAGGAGGTCCAGATCTATAGGAGTCGGTTATGTATGCCTCTCTTGCGAACGTACATGCACGTTCAGGGAGTGTTGAATGTTAACACTTACGTCGGTGCGTGCAGGATGATCAGCCGTATTGAGGGAACTGCGGACATCTTTTCTTCAGATTCGGGCAATATTTACAACTGTTTGGTCAAAGAGTCAGTCAGGTGAAGCTTTGCAAAAATGACGCTGTATTGGGCAAGAACATCCACCAGTTACTCGTCCGTACATTTTCCACGCTGGGCTGACATGATTTTCCACCAAATTTAGTGAAGAATCCACTCAATTGGCAATCCTATGTTGTGAGAATTAGTGCTGGAACACTCTCGTACGCGGGAGATTTGAGTGCGGGTGGAGGTCACAGCGAGCGTTTAGCACCACCAGCAAATACGCCTAATGCCCACTGCAAGGGTTTAGCAATGAAAGGGTTAAGAGTGTCGAGGGGGGGATAGACCACCACTTAAGTAGGTTAGGTTAAGTTATCTTTGGTTAGTAAATGTATTGAACACGCGGTGTGGGGCGCGGCAATACGCAGTGCGGGACGGGACATGGCGGCGGTGTGCGTGGTCCAGTTCGCGTACTGGTGTTCCGAGAAATACCTCCTCGCAGAAATAAGTCACTCTGGTGTCCATCACGCATGCGCACTGGTGGGATATACGGCAGGAAAAACATTAATTAACCTGGTTTTGTTCTAGTTTGTCCACTTGTGATCTTTGTGAGCGGTGAGTGAAATGTAGGTTTTGTTTAGTCGGCGCAACATCTGTGGTCATATGCTGGAGAGAGACAGAAGGGGAAGGAATTATAGGAGAAGGGAACAGACCCCAGGAGACGGGACACAACCCCCGATTAATACCTGGTACCCATTCACTGCTGGGTGGACAGGGGTGTAGGGTATCAGAAAAGCTGCCTAAATTTTCCCACTCCGCCCGGGAATCAAACCCGGGCTCTCTCGGTTGTGAGCCGAGTGTGCTAACCACTGCACCACAAAGCCCCCAGCTAAGTTCAACAAAAGTCACGCAATTATGGGCTTTAGAATCAACTGCCTTAAGGTTGCTTTTTCCTTAACTTGCTTCACCACACAGTGCAGCAAGAAATAAGCCACTGCCAGATGACGCCAAAATCAGAACACTGACTTCGTTGGTTTGGTCGCCCGGTCTACACTAAACACCTCATGTCTAATTCACTTAAGAATAAATGGTCAATGTCCTCAACTTTGATATCAAGGTGGCAATGTTGTACAATATCCAAAATAATCGGGTCACTAGTAATGCTACGCCACTCATGTGTAAAGTGATGCATCGAAGCTGTTACTTCCCTCTGCTACTGCCTGGGCTAGTGTTTCTAATGCATGCCAAACATACTGCTCCTCTATACACACTAAGTGAATTATATAACTCTTGCAGCATACACTGACCTGAGGGTAAAACTGTTGTCTCTATCTGAAGAAGTGAAGGCCTTGGAAAGACAAAATCCAGAATAAAATGTTGCAGCATCGCATGATTATAACAAGGCAGTGGATTGTGAGCACCATAAAAGCAGGCTTCTAAGAGGTTAACCCCCTGACTGAGGATTTCCTGCCAGAAGACATCAAGCCACAGGAATGGTTAAAAAAGTGGCTGCTACAATTCAATGAAGAAAAATGTAAAGTCCTGCACCTTGGGAGGGACATCCAGCACACCAATACCACATGGGAAACACTCCACTATCCACCACAGAGGCAGAGAAAGACCTGGGAGTGTATGTTACCAGGCTACCAGTGAAGGGATATCCAGCACACCAATACCACATGGGAAACACTCCACTATCCACCACAGAGAAAGACCTGGGAGTGTATGTTACCAGGCTACCAGTGAAGGGATATCCAGCACACCAATACCACATGGGAAACACTCCACTATCCACCACAGAGGCAGAGAAAGACCTGGGAGTGTATGTTACCAGGCTACCAGTGAAGGGATATCCAGCACACCAATACCACATGGGAAACACTCCACTATCCACCACAGAGGCAGAGAAAGACCTGGGAGTGTATGTTACCAGTGGAGACAAAATCCGTGCCAATCGCAGGGGACGGGTTAAGTAACAGGCAAATATAATCATGTGCTGTAACAACAAAATTTGGAGTTTTACAGCACCATGAACAACTGTCAGGACATGAAGGTTAGATATAAGAAAAATGATCAATATGAAACTTATGAAGTGAGTGACTCAACAAACAACAACTACCATGAACTTGCAAACCATGTGACGGAAACAGTTAGATATGATGACACAGTGATGAAGGTTACGACTGTACCTGACAAGGCCGTGTGCCACAGACAGGATGGCCGGCACAGCTCAGTCAGGACCTTTGTGAGAAGCTGCAGGGTGGGACAGCTGGGGTGCTGCAGCCGAGGGTCTGTTGGCCAGGACGCCGCGGAGGGCCACGCAGCAGAGGCAGGACTGGAGGAGACAGTGGCTGTGTAGGGTTATGGAGATGGAAATAAAAAAGATGACACAGTGTTAAGTGTGTGTAAGAACCAGGAACTGAAGGTGCTGAAAGAAAACTGGGAAATAAATTACCTTCAAGAAGGCTGGTGCAGAAACACATGAGGTCTGCTGCTGCTGGTGAGAGGCAGACACACAGGCGAAGTGACACACTGCTCACCACTCCCAGGAGAGGCTTGTTGGACACATCACAGTGTGTGTGTGTGTGTGTGCTGACACAGAGCAGTGTGTGTGTGTGTGTGTGCTGATGTGACAGCCTTCAATATGAGAAAAATTACAATGAATAGAGTGAGGAGAATGCAGCTTTGCAAACCAGAATTGATGAGTTGAGTAGAAAGTCAGGATATAAGTTTTCAGCTTCAGTTGTGAATGAGAATCACTAAAAGGGAAACTTTCCTGAGGCAGCAACAGAGCTCTGTGGAGTGACACGAGGAAAGGGAGGAAGGAAACACAAGGGGTGGCAACAGAAGGCCGTGGTCCAGCAGGAGGCTGTGGGAAGAGATATGGTTTTATGACATGGCAAAGTTGGAAAGTTTGGTTTAGTCGGCGCAACATCTGTGGTCACATGCCGGAGAGAGACAGAAGGGGAAGGAATTATAGGAGAAGGGAACAGACTCCAGGAGACGGGACACAACCCCCGATTAATACCTGGTACCCATTCACTGCTGGGTGGACAGGGGCGTAGGGTATCGGAAAAGCCGCCCAAATTTTTCCACTCTGCCTGGGAATCGAACCCGGGCTCTTTCGGTTGTGAGCCGAGTGTGCTAAGCACTGCACCACAAAGCCCCCGACATGTGGCTGGACAAAATGCAAAGAAATGTTTGTTAGGATTTAATAGTCACTGTAACACGGAACACTCAGGGACCTCAAAGCATCAGTGTGTTGACTTAGCGAGTATTGAAATGAGCTCTTCAGTGACTACCATTATGAGAGCTGTGCCTTGTGTATTACTATTGATGAAGTTGTGATCGTTGTCAGTGAGCAAATAAAGCAGAAGAAATAGAGAAACAACTGGCGATGTTTTGGGGGCTGTGTGACTTAGGGATGTGTGCTCACAAACTTCCATATTAGATGATGCTTACTGGGAGTGCTGATGAATGGTGGTTACTACGGGTGCTAGAGACAGGTGCTGGGCGTGCTGATGAAAGGGGAGGTGAGAGGTGCAGGCATTAGTCAGGCATTCAATAAAACAAGGGTTAGTAACAATGATATGTATTTGTGCGACATTGGGAACATGCAATAGAACTGTTTCCCAGAGGCACAACCACCAGCGAACTTGTCCCCCTCAGCCCATGCCCCTACCCTGAGGTCACTGAGGAGGAAAAGGAGGGAGGAGGAGGAGGAGGAAGAGAAAAGTAGAGGAGGAGAAAGAGGAGGAGGAAAATGGAGAAGGAGGAGGAGGAAGAGGAGGAGAAGAGGAGGAGGAGGAAAAGAAGAGGAGAAGGAGGAGGAGGAAGAGAAAGAAGAAGAAGAGGAGGAGAAGGAAAAGAAGAGGAGAAGGAAGAGAAAGAAGAAGAGGAGGAAGAGGCAGAAGAAGAGGAGAAAGAGGAAGATGAAAAAAAGGAAAACTCAACACAACACAGAGTGACAGCCGTGAAAATCTATCCTGCATAAGAAGACAATCTGAGCCATGAACATCCTTAAGAAAAATTGAGTCTAAGATATGTGTTGTTTTTTATACAGACGTCAATCTGAATCATGACATAAAACCATAACATTCAACATTCAGCTCAAAATACTAATGATTTTTTTTTATACATAGATGATTTGACCCATCAACACACCCACATCCATAAGGTATATTTGCCTGGAGTTAGTGTAAGTTGTTACTGGTGTTAGTGTGCTCAATCCTGCCCCGGTAAAGGTTCTAATTCCATCTCTCCACCTGGTTCTGTCTGGTGTTAGTGTGCTCCATCCTGCTCCAACAAAGGTTCTAATTCCATCTCTCCACCTGGTTCTCTGTCTGGTGTTAGTGTGCTTCATCCTGCCCCAGTAAAGGTTCTAATTCCATCTCTCCACCTGGTTCTCTGTCTGGAGTTAGTGTGCTTCATCCTGCCCCTTCTAATGCCCTAACTCCACCTCTCCACCTGGTCCTGTCTGGTGTTGTGGGTGATGCAAGTTCAAGGCTACAGACAACATTGATTCTATAGCTGGCAATGCAGATTCTATGGTGTTTGATTCTATGGCCAGTCTTGTATCATGTCAGCACACACACACACACACACGTTGTTTACTTACCAATGAATATACGGACTCTGCCTTATTCAATGTAAGAGTCTCTCCCATCATTGCAAGCTCACACAACACCCTGAACTACCCGGGTCAAAATATTAGTGGTTTTCTTATACGGACAAGGCGATTTGGGCTGAATGAAGAAGTTGGATGTGAGGTTCATGTTAGTGTAGAGAGAGAAAGGGAGAGAGGGAGGGTAAGAAGGTGGGGTGAGGTTCAAGGGACAACAAAATCTGAGCCAAGTGAGGAAGTTCATGTTAGTGTTTAGAGAGAGAGAGAGAGGGGGGGTGAGGGTAAGAAAAGGTGGGGTGGGGCTCAAGGGACAACACAATCTGAGCCAAGTGAGGAAGTTGGAAGGAGTTTAATGTTAGAGAGAGAGAGAGAGAGAGAGAGAGAGAGAGAGAGGGGGAGAGGGTAAGAAGGTGGGGTGGGGCTCAAGGGACAACACAATCTGAGCCAAGTGAGGAAGTTGGAAGGGAGTTTAATGTTAGCATAGAGAGAGAGAGAGAGAGAGAGAGAGAGAGAGAGAGAGAGAGAGAGAGAGAGAGAGAGAGAGAGAGAGAGAGAGAGAGAGAGAGAGAGAGAGAGAGAGAGAGAGAGAGAGAGAGAGAGAGAGAGAGAGAGAGAGAGAGAGAGAGAGAGAGGTAAGAAGGTGGGGTGGGGCTCAAGGGACAGCCAAGTGAGGAAGTTGGAAGGGAGTTTAATGTTAGCATAGAGAGAGAGAGAGAGAGAGAGAGAGAGAGAGAGAGAGAGGGGGAGAGGGTGGGGTGGGGCTCAAGGGACAACACAATCTGAGCCAAGTGAGGAAGTTGGAAGTGAGTTTAATGTTAGCATAGAGAGAGAGAGAGAGAGAGGGAGAGGGTAAGAAGGTGGGGTGGGGCTCAAGGGACAACACAATCTGAGCCAAGTGAGGAAGTTGGAAGGGAGTTTAATGTTAGCATAGAGAGAGACTGGGAGGGTAAGAAGGTGGGGTGAGGTTCAAGGGACAACAAAATCTGAGCCAAGTGAAGAAGTTGGAAGGGAGTTTAATGTTAGCATAGAGAAAGAGAGGGAGGGTAAGAAGGTGGGGTGGGGCTCAAGAGACAAGACAAGAGCCGGCGATGACTCTGGTCCTTCTAATGTTACAAGAGACTGGAAGACGCGACGATGACGACATAATCAAAATCACTGTCGAACCAACGGAGCTCGACGAACGGAAACACCTTTGAAGTCCTTTGTGTTTCTTCCCGTTCAGGGCTTAAAAATATGGCTATGACCCTTGACGGTGACCTTTTAAATGTCATCGGAAACAAGTTGATAGCAAGAGGAGGAGGAGACGGAAGGGAGAAGGGAGGGAGAGATAAAGAGGGGGGGAGAAGATGGAGAAGGAGGAGGAGGAGGAAGTTGAAGAAGAGGAGGAGGAGGAGGAGGAAAAGGGAGAAGGAGAAGGAAGGAATAAGGAAGAGGAGGAGGAAGACTGAAGAAGAGGAAGAGGAGGAGGAAAAGGGAGAAAGGGGAGGGAAGGGAAAGGAAGAGGAATTGAAGGAAGAGGAAGAGGAGGAAGAAAAGGGATAAGGAAGAAGAGCAGAAAGAAACAGAAGAAGAGGAAGAGGAGGAGGAGAAGAGGAGGGAAGGGAAAGTACAAAGCCGTTCTTTAACCCCCCCCACATACACACACACACACACACACACACACACACATATATATATATATATATATATATATATATATATATATATATATATATATATATATATATATATATATATATATATATATATATATATATATATATATATATATATATATATATATATATATATATATATATATATATATATATATATATATATATATATATATATATATATATATATATATATATATATATATATATATATATATATATATATATATATATATATATATATATATATATATATATATATATATATATATATATATATATATATATATATATATATATATATATATATATATATGTATGAGGCGTGCGATGACGGAGAGGCTCGTGAATGCCATAATCTATCAGTAAGTACGCTCCCCTGTCGCCCCACGCCTGGTTAAGTATACTCTATTATCACACCCGGACGAGGACATGCTATACTAGAGGCTGTCGGCGGCATGGTCCGGTCAACGCCAAGGGATTTAAGCAAGGAAATCGCGCCTAGAAATTCTTCCCAAAAACCTGTGACTATTCCTCAAAGGCCCTTAGCAGACCCTCTATTTAATGCCAGACAAGTAGCTAAGAAAATTGAGCCAAATGGAGGCTTTAGTTCAATGGGATTTATGAGCTTGGGGGCGATGGGACGTTTGTGAGCATATGTGCGTGTCTGTGTAGGGGGTTCAGGGGCACATTATGAGATCCCTAAACAGAAATGCAGTAAATGGAGGCGTTATTTCAATGGATTTATGAATTTGAGACCAATGGGACTTGTTTTGTGCATAGAGCAAGGTCTGACACACGCTTTGCCAAATCAACACCCTTATCCGACTCACTGTTAAAAAGTTATACCCAAAACTTGACATAACACAGCCTCTGAAAACCCAAAGAAAGGCACGTGTCTGGCTGGAAAGGTGGCATTTAAAAGACCATGTTCCCTCGGACCCTCGTATAGCGCCACACACCACCAGACACTTCACACACGCACAATCTCTACACTACAGGAATGCCCGTCACTGTACACTAAGTTATCATAGTCACCAAACACTAAACTGGTCCCATGAGCCTGGCCCCTCCATCACCCACACTCCAAGGTAATGTTCACGGCTACTCCCCCTTATGTCACCTAAGCAATCGGGGTCGGTATTCAACTATTTCCAAGGGTCAAAAAAGAGATCAGTCGGGTTTTCATGAGTGCTTTTTCACAATCATAACACAGAAGAAGGGTCAAACTACCACCAGGGCCATCAATCGACCCCTGGAAATGCCCAAAACTCCTAGGAAAGACATGCTGGGCAGCCAAAGGGTTTGAGGATATGGCCCCATGTCCTACTGCAGTGGAAGAGGGGACGGACTTCTGGCTGAGTTTTTTTTCCTCTTTTCAATTTTTAGGATAATTTAGGGAATGGAAGAGGAGTTTTAGGAAGAGAAGAAAGGCAGAAAGGATGAAGTTTTGAGTCGAGTGAGGGTCTGATAAGCAGTCGACCTTGCCATTCTTTTTAACCGATTTATTTATAACAAGATGATGATGATGGTGATGATGAATTTAGGGAATGGAAGAGGAGTTTTAGGAAGAGAGGAAAGGCAGAAAGGATAAGTTTTGGGCAGAGTGAGAGTTTGGTAAGCAGTTGACCTTGCTGTTCTTTTTTACGGATTTATTTATGACAAGAAAATAAAGGGAAAAAGAAGAAAGAACGATCAAGAGGGCAAAAGAGAGGTCAATTTCAGGCGAAGAGGCGTCTCGAAACTCTCATCTTGAATGGGTTTAGCATACGGCGCCTATGGATGAATGCCCAGAGCCAGTTGACGGGAAATGTAGAGAGTGCCAGACCACCACCACCACCACTATAGAAGCCAATACAGCAGAAAAGAAATAGAAAATGATGTTATGTAATTTGGGCTCGGGATAAATTTAGCATGCGGAGACAACAGATGAATACCCAGAGCCAGTTGACGGGCTGTGTAAAGAGCTGACCATGCCCACCAACAGGTCACCACCACCACCAGCAGCGTCTCCTCAACACAGCCACCGCCCTGAGAGCCACACCGTCACGCAACATGGCAGTTAGTGTCCCCGAGGGCTTGGCGATGGTGGCAGGGTGCGGCAGACGGCTGGGTCGTCACTCACGCGCGGGAAGTTTTAGGGTTTCATCCTGTAAATAAAGAATGAATGAGCAACTTCAGCAATTGGAAAACTATCTTGGCCTGTGACCTTTTTTACAGCAGAGGAGACAGTGCAAGGACATAAGAAGAAAAAGAAAGAAATAATGAAGAAAAAGCCTGCTACTTACTGCTCCTAAATAGAGTAGTGTTGTTGTTTATTTATTTAGTTAGTTAGTTAGTTAGTTTTTTACTGATTTTTTTTTTCTTTCATATTGGTGTTAATTAATATGGACTTTATTTTTTGTATCATCCAAATGTACTCATGAATTCTGAAGCATTATTTTTATCTATTTTTTTTTCTCGGCCATCCAGAACATCCTCCTCCTCTAAAGGCGGCTTTACACCTGGCAATTCCTAGTCGCAATACGGGCGCGGCTGCATTTTTGGTCTGGGTCTGGGTCTGGGTCTGGGAGTCCTTCTCGCGGCAAGTTTTCTGCAGCTGAGCGCGTCCGCCTTGTGTTGCCGACTGGCGGCTGAGTACAACATGTCGGCGCCAATAAAACAAGAAATGACAGATACAGACAACAAGGTTTGGAGCCAGGAGGCCGAGGTGGCATTGCTAGAAGAAGTGAGGCAGCATAGGTACTTGTGGGAGCCACAAGATAAGCTGTACGAGAAGCTGAGTCTACGCAAAACAACTTTTGAGAGAGTGGCAGCAACATTACCAGAAATGTTTGTCTCTTTGCGAGATATCGAAGGAGGTAATTAAGGAACGATTATTTCCGTGTGTTATATAATCACAATGCCTGGGATGGCATGTTCCTCCCTTCTCCTTTGTTGTTACATGCAACAATGAACAATCAATCAATCAGCACTACTGAAGGTAAAACTCGCTTACTTAAAGTATTTTTACAATATTAGGCTAATGGACCAAACTCATTGTGGTTTTAAGATATGGCAGTAGTAGCCTTTTGGGGTGTCTGGGATGCCCTTGCATTTGCTAGCAGTTTACGTCTTGATGGCGGCTCCTCCCGCGTGTGAACGTACTTGGTCCCGAGTGCACACAGCCGGTCTAGCTGCTAGATCGTTGCGGCTGTATTGCCGGCCAGGAATTGCCAGGTGTAAAGCCGCCTTAACACACATAACAGCACACAACAGTTAACTTTACACTCTAAGGTCAGTATTATAACACACTTTTGGTTCTCACACCAGCTATTTCTAAAGGTCAAAGAGGGGATCAATTGGGTTCTAACGAGTGTTTCTTAGGTTCATGGCACAGAGGAAGGGTCAAACTACCAGCAGGGCCATAAAACTACTCCTGGAAATGCCCAGAACTCCTACGAAAGCCTTGTCAAATGAGTGTTTCTTAGGTTCATGGTACAGAGGAAGGGTCAAACTACCAGCAGGGCCATAAAACTACTCCTGGAAATGCCCAGAACTCCTACGAAAGCCTTGTCAAATGAGTGTTTCTTAGGTTCATGGTACAGAGGAAGGGTCAAACTACCAGCAGGGCCATAAAACTACTCCTGGAAATGCCCAGAACTCCTACGAAAGCCTTGTCAAATGAGTGTTTCTTAGGTTCATGGTACAGAGGAAGGTCAAACTACCAGCAGGGCCATAAAACTACTCCTGAAATGCCCAGAACTCCTACGAAAGCCTTGTCAAATGAGTGTTTCTTAGGTTCATGGTACAGAGGAAGGTCAAACTACCAGCAGGGCCATAAAACTACTCCTGAAATGCCCAGAACTCCTACGAAAGCCTTGTCAAATGAGTGTTTCTTAGGTTCATGGTACAGAGGAAGGGTCAAACTACCAGCAGGGCCATAAAACTACTGGAAATGCCCAGAACTCCTACGTAAGCCTAGTCAAATGAGCGTTTCTTAGGTTCATGCTACAGAGGAAGGGTCAAACTACCAGCAGGGATATAAAACTACTCCTGGAAATGCCTAGAACTCCTACGAAAGCCTTGTCAAATGAGTGTTTCTTAGGTTCATGGTACAGAGGAAGGGTCAAACTACCAGCAGGGCCATTAAACTACTCCTGGAAATGCCCAGAACTCCTACGAAAGCCTTGTCAAATGAGTGTTTCTTAGGTTCATGGAAAATAGGAAGGTTCAAACTACCAGCAGGGCCATAAAACTACTCCTGGAAATGCCCAGAACTCCTACGAAAGCCTTGTCAAATGAGTGTTTCTTAGGTTCATGGTACAGAGGAAGGGTCAAACTACCAGCAGGGCCATTAAACTACTCCTGGAAATGCCCAGAACTCCTACGAAAGCCTTGTCAAATGAGTGTTTCTTAGGTTCATGGTACAGAGGAAGGGTCAAACTACCAGCAGGGCCATAAAACTACTCCTGGAAATGCCCAGAACTCCTACGAAAGCCTTGTCAAATGAGTGTTTCTTAGGTTCATGGTACAGAGGAAGGGTCAAACTACCAGCAGGGCCATAAAACTACCCCTGGAAATGCCCAAAACTCCTACGAGAGCTTTGTCAAATGAGTGTTTCTTAGGTTCATGGTACAGGAGGGTCAGACTACCACCAGGGTCATTTAACTACCCCTGGAAATGCCCAAAACTCCTACGAGAGCTTTGTCAAATGATTGTTTCTTAGGTTCATGGTACAGAGGAAGGGTCAAACTACCACCAGGGCCATAAAAGTACACCTGAAATGCTCAGAACTCCTACGAAAGCCTTGTCAAATGAGTGTTTCTTAGGTTCATGGTACAGAGGAAGGGTCAAACTACCAGCAGGGCCATAAACTACTCCTGAAATGCCCAGAACTCCTACGAAAGCCTTGTCAAATGAGTGTTTCTTAGGTTCATGGTACAGAGGAAGGGTCAAACTACCAGCAGGGCCATAAAACTACTCCTGGAAATGCCCAGAACTCCTACGAAAGCCTTGTCAAATGAGTGTTTCTTAGGTTCATGGTACAGAGGAAGGGTCAAACTACCAGCAGGGCCATAAAACTACTCCTGAAATGCCCAGAACTCCTACGAAAGCCTTGTCAAATGAGTGTTTCTTAGGTTCATGGTACAGAGGAAGGGTCAAACTACCAGCAGGGCCATAAAACTACTCCTGAAATGCCCAGAACTCCTACGAAAGCCTTGTCAAATGAGTGTTTCTTAGGTTCATGGTACAGGAGGGTCAAACTACCAGCAGGGCCATAAAACTACTCCTGGAAATGCCCAGAACTCCTACGAAAGCCTTGTCAAATGAGTGTTTCTTAGGTTCATGGTACAGAGGAAGGGTCAAACTACCAGCAGGGCCATAAAACTACTCCTGAAATGCCCAGAACTCCTACGAAAGCCTTGTCAAATGAGTGTTTCTTAGGTTCATGGTACAGAGGAAGGGTCAAACTACCAGCAGGGCCATAAAACTACTCCTGGAAATGCCCAGAACTCCTACGAAAGCCTTGTCAAATGAGTGTTTCTTAGGTTCATGGTACAGAGGAAGGGTCAAACTACCAGCAGGGCCATAAAACTACTCCTGGAAATGCCCAGAACTCCTACGAAAGCCTTGTCAAATGAGTGTTTCTTAGGTTCAAACTACCAGCAGGGCCATAAAACTACTCCTGAAATGCCCAGAACTCCTACGAAAGCCTTGTCAAATGAGTGTTTCTTAGGTTCATGGTACAGAGGAAGGGTCAAACTACCAGCAGGGCCATAAAACTACTCCTGGAAATGCCCAGAACTCCTACGAAAGCCTTGTCAAATGAGTGTTTCTTAGGTTCATGGTACAGAGGAAGGGTCAAACTACCAGCAGGGCCATAAAACTACTCCTGGAAATGCCCAGAACTCCTACGAAAGCCTTGTCAAATGAGTGTTTCTTAGGTTCATGGTACAGAGGAAGGGTCAAACTACCAGCAGGGCCATAAAACTACTCCTGGAAATGCCCAGAACTCCTACGAAAGCCTTGTCAAATGAGTGTTTCTTAGGTTCAAACTACCAGCAGGGCCATAAAACTACTCCTGGAAATGCCCAGAACTCCTACGAAAGCCTTGTCAAATGAGTGTTTCTTAGGTTCATGGTACAGAGGAAGGGTCAAACTACCAGCAGGGCCATAAAACTACTCCTGGAAATGCCCAGAACTCCTACGAAAGCCTTGTCAAATGAGTGTTTCTTAGGTTCATGGTACAGAGGAAGGGTCAAACTACCAGCAGGGCCATAATAATTCTCCTGGAAATGCCCAGAACTCCTACGAAAGCCTTGTCAAATGAGTGTTTCTTAGGTTCATGGTACAGAGGAAGGGTCAAACTACCAGCAGGGCCATAAAACTACTCCTGGAAATGCCCAGAACTCCTACGAAAGCCTTGTCAAATGAGTGTTTCTTAGGTTCATGGTACAGAGGAAGGGTCAAACTACCAGCAGGGCCATAAAACTACTCATTGAAATGCCCAGAACTCCTACGAAAGCCTTGTCAAATGAGTGTTTCTTAGGTTCATGGTACAGAGGAAGGGTCAAACTACCAGCAGGGCCATAAAACTACTCCTGAAAATGCCCAGAACTCCTACGAAAGCCTTGTCAAATGAGTGTTTCTTAGGTTCATGGCACAGAGGAAGGGTCAAACTACCAGCAGGGCCATAAAACTACTCCTGGAAATGCCCAGAACTCCTACGAAAGCCTTGTCAAATGAGTGTTTCTTAGGTTCATGGTACAGAGGAAGGGTCAAACTACCAGCAGGGCCATAAAACTACTCCTGGAAATGCCCAGAACTCCTACGAAAGCCTTGTCAAATGAGTGTTTCTTAGGTTCATGGTACAGAGGAAGGGTCAAACTACCAGCAGGGCCATAAAACTACTCCTGGAAATGCCCAGAACTCCTACGAAAGCCTTGTCAAATGAGTGTTTCTTAGGTTCATGGTACAGAGGAAAACTACCAGCAGGGCCATTAAACTACTCCTGGAAATGCCCAGAACTCCTACGAAAGCCTTGTCAAATGAGTGTTTCTTAGGTTCATGGTACAGAGGAAGGGTCAAACTACCAGCAGGGCCATAAAACTACTCCTGGAAATGCCCAGAACTCCTACGAAAGCCTTGTCAAATGAGTGTTTCTTAGGTTCATGGTACAGAGGAAGGGTCAAACTACCAGCAGGGCCATAAAACTACTCCTGGAAATGCCCAGAACTCCTACGAAAGCCTTGTCAAATGAGTGTTTCTTAGGTTCATGGTACAGAGGAAGGGTCAAACTACCAGCAGGGCCATAAAACTACTCCTGGAAATGCCCAGAACTCCTACGAAAGCCTTGTCAAATGAGTGTTTCTTAGGTTCATGGTACAGAGGAAGGGTCAAACTACCAGCAGGGCCATAAAACTACTCCTGTAAATGCCCAGAACTCCTACGAAAGCCTTGTCAAATGAGTGTTTCTTAGGTTCATGGCACAGAGGAAGGGTCAAACTACCAGCAGGGCCATAAAACTACTCCTAGAAATGCCCAGAACTCCTACGAAAGCCTTGTCAAATGAGTGTTTCTTAGGTTCATGGTACAGAGGAAGGGTCAAACTACCAGCAGGGCCATAAAACTACTCCTGGAAATGCCCAGAACTCCTACGAAAGCCTTGTCAAATGAGTGTTTCTTAGGTTCAAACTACCAGCAGGGCCATAAAACTACTCCTGGAAATGCCCAGAACTCCTACGAAAGCCTTGTCAAATGAGTGTTTCTTAGGTTCATGGTACAGAGGAAGGGTCAAACTACCAGCAGGGCCATAAAACTACTCCTGGAAATGCCCAGAACTCCTACGAAAGCCTTGTCAAATGAGTGTTTCTTAGGTTCATGGCATAGAGGAAGGGTCAAACTACCAGCAGGGCCATTAAACTACTCCTGGAAATGCCCAGAACTCCTACGAAAGCCTTGTCAAATGAGTGTTTCTTAGGTTCATGGTACAGAGGAAGGGTCAAACTACCAGCAGGGCCATAAAACTACTCCTGGAAATGCCCAGAACTCCTACGAAAGCCTTGTCAAATGAGTGTTTCTTAGGTTCATGGTACAGAGGAAGGGTCAAACTACCAGCAGGGCCATTAAACTACTCCTGGAAATGCCCAGAACTCCTACGAAAGCCTTGTCAAATGAGTGTTTCTTAGGTTCATGGTACAGAGGAAGGGTCAAACTACCAGCAGGGCCATTAAACTACTCCTTGAAATGCCCAGAACTCCTACGAAAGCCTTGTCAAATGAGTGTTTCTTAGGTTCATGGTACAGAGGAAGGTCAAACTACCAGCAGGGCCATTAAACTACTCCTGGAAATGCCCAGAACTCCTACGAAAGCCTTGTCAAATGAGTGTTTCTTAGGTTCATGCTACAAAGGAAGGTCAAACTACCAGCAGGGCCATAAAACTACTCCTGAAATGCCCAGAACTCCTACGAAAGCCTTGTCAAATGAGTGTTTCTTAGGTTCATGGTACAGAGGAAGGGTCAAACTACCAGCAGGGCCATAAAACTACTCCTGAAATGCCCAGAACTCCTACGAAAGCCTTGTCAAATGAGTGTTTCTTAGGTTCATGGTACAGAGGAAGGGTCAAACTACCAGCAGGGCCATAAAACTACTCCTGGAAATGCCCAGAACTCCTACGAAAGCCTTGTCAAATGAGTGTTTCTTAGGTTCATGGTACAGAGGAAGGGTCAAACTACCAGCAGGGCCATAAAACTACTCCTGGAAATGCCCAGAACTCCTACGAAAGCCTTGTCAAATGAGTGTTTCTTAGGTTCATGGTACAGAGGAAGGGTCAAACTACCAGCAGGGCCATAAAACTACTCCTGGAAATGCCCAGAACTCCTACGAAAGCCTTGTCAAATGAGTGTTTCTTAGGTTCATGGTACAGAGGAAAACTACCAGCAGGGCCATAAAACTACTCCTGTAAATGCCCAGAACTCCTACGAAAGCCTTGTCAAATGAGTGTTTCTTAGGTTCATGGTACAGAGGAAGGGTCAAACTACCAGCAGGGCCATTAAACTACTCCTGGAAATGCCCAGAACTCCTACGAAAGCCTTGTCAAATGAGTGTTTCTTAGGTTCATGGTACAGAGGAAGGGTCAAACTACCAGCAGGGCCATTAAACTACTCCTGGAAATGCCCAGAACTCCTACGAAAGCCTTGTCAAATGAGTGTTTCTTAGGTTCATGGTACAGAGGAAGGGTCAAACTACCAGCAGGGCCATAAAACTACTCCTGGAAATGCCCAGAACTCCTACGAAAGCCTTGTCAAATGAGTGTTTCTTAGGTTCATGGTACAGAGGAAGGGTCAAACTACCAGCAGGGCCATAAAACTACTCCTGGAAATGCCCAGAACTCCTACGAAAGCCTTGTCAAATGAGTGTTTCTTAGGTTCATGGTACAGAGGAAGGGTCAAACTACCAGCAGGGCCATAAAACTACTCCTGGAAATGCCCAGAACTCCTACGAAAGCCTTGTCAAATGAGTGTTTCTTAGGTTCAAACTACCAGCAGGGCCATAAAACTACTCCTGAAATGCCAAGAACTCCTACGAAAGCCTTGTCAAATGAGTGTTTCTTAGGTTCATGGTACAGAGGAAGGGTCAAACTACCAGCAGGGCCATAAACTACTCCTGGAAATGCCCAGAACTCCTACGAAAGCCTTGTCAAATGAGTGTTTCTTAGGTTCATGGTACAGAGGAAGGGTCAAACTACCAGCAGGGCCATAAAACTACTACTGAAATGCCCAGAACTCCTACGAAAGCCTTGTCAAATGAGTGTTTCTTAGGTTCATGGCACAGAGGAAGGGTCAAACTACCAGCAGGGCCATAAAACTACTCCTGCAATGCCCAGAACTCCTACGAAAGCCTTGTCAAATGAGTGTTTCTTAGGTTCATGGTACAGAGGAAGGGTCAAACTACCAGCAGGGCCATAAAACTACTCCTGAAATGCCCAGAACTCCTACGAAAGCCTTGTCAAATGAGTGTTTCTTAGGTTCATGGTACAGAGGAAGGGTCAAACTACCAGCAGGGCCATAAAACTACTCCTGAAATGCCCAGAACTCCTACGAAAGCCTTGTCAAATGAGTGTTTCTTAGGTTCATGGTACAGAGGAAGGGTCAAACTACCAGCAGGGCCATAAAACTACTCCTGAAATGCCCAGAACTCCTACGAAAGCCTTGTCAAATGAGTGTTTCTTAGGTTCATGGTACAGAGGAAGGGTCAAACTACCAGCAGGGCCATAAACTACTCCTGAAAATGCCCAGAACTCCTACGAAAGCCTTGTCAAATGAGTGTTTCTTAGGTTCATGGTACAGAGGAAGGGTCAAACTACCAGCAGGGCCATTAAACTACTCCTGGAAATGCCCAGAACTCCTACGAAAGCCTTGTCAAATGAGTGTTTCTTAGGTTCATGGTACAGAGGAAGGGTCAAACTACCAGCAGGGCCATAAAACTACTCCTGGAAATGCCCAGAACTCCTACGAAAGCCTTGTCAAATGAGTGTTTCTTAGGTTCATGGTACAGAGGAAGGGTCAAACTACCAGCAGGGCCATAAAACTACTCCTGAAAATGCCCAGAACTCCTACGAAAGCCTTGTCAAATGAGTGTTTCTTAGGTTCATGGTACAGAGGAAGGGTCAAACTACCAGCAGGGCCATAAAACTACTCCTGGAAATGCCCAGAACTCCTACGAAAGCCTTGTCAAATGAGTGTTTCTTAGGTTCATGGCACAGAGGAAGGGTCAAACTACCAGCAGGGCCATTAAACTACTCCTGGAAATGCCCAGAACTCCTACGAAAGCCTTGTCAAATGAGTGTTTCTTAGGTTCATGGTACAGAGGAAGGGTCAAACTACCAGCAGGGCCATAAAACTACTCCTGGAAATGCCCAGAACTCCTACGAAAGCCTTGTCAAATGAGTGTTTCTTAGGTTCATGGTACAGAGGAAGGGTCAAACTACCAGCAGGGCCATAACACTACTCCTTGAAATGCCCAGAACTCCTACGAAAGCCTTGTCAAATGAGTGTTTCTTAGGTTCATGGTACAGAGGAAGGGTCAAACTACCAGCAGGGCCATAAAACTACTCCTGGAAATGCCCAGAACTCCTACGAAAGCCTTGTCAAATGAGTGTTTCTTAGGTTCATGGTACAGAGGAAGGGTCAAACTACCAGCAGGGCCATAAAACTACTCCTGAAAATGCCCAGAACTCCTACGAAAGCCTTGTCAAATGAGTGTTTCTTAGGTTCATGGTACAGAGGAAGGGTCAAACTACCAGCAGGGCCATAAAACTACTCCTGGAAATGCCCAGAACTCCTACGAAAGCCTTGTCAAATGAGTGTTTCTTAGGTTCATGGTACAGAGGAAGGGTCAAACTACCAGCAGGGCCATAAAACTACTCCTGAAAATGCCCAGAACTCCTACGAAAGCCTTGTCAAATGAGTGTTTCTTAGGTTCATGGTACAGAGGAAGGTCAAACTACCAGCAGGGCCATAAAACTACTCCTGAAATGCCCAGAACTCCTACGAAAGCCTTGTCAAATGAGTGTTTCTTAGGTTCATGGTACAGAGGAAGGGTCAAACTACCAGCAGGGCCATAAAACTACTCCTGGAAATGCCCAGAACTCCTACGAAAGCCTTGTCAAATGAGTGTTTCTTAGGTTCATGGTACAGAGGAAGGGTCAAACTACCAGCAGGGCCATTAAACTACTCCTGGAAATGCCCAGAACTCCTACAAAAGCCTTGTCAAATGAGTGTTTCTTAGGTTCATGGTACAGAGGAAGGGTCAAACTACCAGCAGGGCCATAAAACTACTCCTGAAATGCCCAGAACTCCTACGAAAGCCTTGTCAAATGAGTGTTTCTTAGGTTCATGGTACAGAGGAAGGTCAAACTACCAGCAGGGCCATAAAACTACTCCTGGAAATGCCCAGAACTCCTACGAAAGCCTTGTCAAATGAGTGTTTCTTAGGTTCATGGTACAGAGGAAGGGTCAAACTACCAGCAGGGCCATAAAACTACTCCTGGAAATGCCCAGAACTTCTACGAAAGCCTTGTCAAATGAGTGTTTCTTAGGTTCATGGTACAGAGGAAGGGTCAAACTACCAGCAGGGCCATAAAACTGCTCCTGGAAATGCCCAAAACTCCTACGAAAGCCTTGTCAAATGAGTGTTTCTTAGGTTCATGGTACAGAGGAAGGGTCAAACTACGAGCAGGGCCATAAAACTACTCCTGGAAATGCCCAGAACTCCTGCAGCAAACCAAGAGGTGAATTACATCATCCAGTGTTACCAGACTAAGGCAGGTATCCAGTCACTTACCCAAATGTACTGTATGGCGATGATGGTTGTGTTGTGGAGCTGGGGCCCAATGAGCGGGTTCATTTGGTGCATATACGCCAGCATCCAACTGAGGGGCAGAGACAGGGGTGAGCAGGAAGCAGGGAAGGGGTCAAGGAGGGCAGGTTTTGGGGCTGTGAAGGGCAAGGAGGGCAGGTTTTGGGGCTGTCGATGAATGGTGTGATTGAAAGTGAAGGTGTTTTGTTAAGTTTTGCATTGCAATCACCGACATCAGGGAGGAGAGAGTACGCAAGAAGGAAAAGAAGAAGAGCGAAACAGGGAAAGTTGGAAAGTTTGGTTTAGTCGGCGCAACCTCCAGGCAGCTGACAGATTCAAAGACAAATGTAGAGAAGGAAATCTGAGTTTTATAAATTATTGAAGCCAGAGAAGTTTCCAATTTGAAGCAACTTGTTTGTAGTTTTGTGTCCATTGCTGGCTGGTACAACACAGAAAGTTGGAAAGTTTTGTTTAGTCGGCGCAACATCTGTGGTCAAATGTCGGAGAGAGACAGAAGGGGAAGGAATTATAGGAGAAGGGAACAGATCCCAGAGACGGGACATAACCCCCGATTAATACCTGGTACCCATTCACTGCTGGGTGGACAGGGGCGTAGGGTATCGGAAAAGTTGCCCAAATTTTTCTACTCCGCCCGGGGATCGAACCCGGGCTCTCTCGGTTGCGAGCCGAGTGTGCTAACCACTGCACCACGAGGCTCCCCTGGTACAACACAGCTGTTTGAACAAACACTTATCACAGTGAAGAGAAATGAAGGGAGGTCTAGAGAGACTCAGGCCATGCATACTAACACTAGGTCAATACAACTTGGTAAGTACAGACAGGTAAACACAGCCACACACACACACATACACAGACACACAGACTCAATAGCATGGGGCTCACAACCCTGGAGAGAAGAAGAGAAAGAGGAGACCTGATAGCGGTGTACAGGGTGACGAGTGGGGTGAAGAATCTGGACAGAGAGGACCTGCGTGTGAGGAGCGAGAGAGAAACGAGAGGACATGGAAAGAAGTTGAGGGTGAGATGTGAAAAAGTTTAGCTTCCCAAACAGAAGCATTGAGCTGTGGAATGGACTGGAGGAGGAGGTGGTTTGTGCAAGAAACATTCAGGATTTTAAGGAAAAGTTGGATAAGAGAGGATATGGAGACGGGACAGCACAAGAGTAGCTCTTTTCCTGTATGTCACAACTAGGTAAATACAACTAGGTAAATACACACACACACATAATCATGCAAGATAACAAACAGCCAGAGAGTCATGTAAAGCGGATATTTGGTGATACGTATAACATGGTGAGAAATATAGGACTAGCATTTCATTACATGGATAAGGATATGATGAAAAAATTAATTACCACTATGATCAGACCAAAGTTGGAATATGCAGAGGCAGTGTGGTCTCCCCATAAGAAGAAACACATAAAGTAACTAGAAAGAATACAAAGAATGGCAACAAAAATGGTTCCAGAGCTGGAGGGATTGACATACGAGGAGAGACTACAGGAAATGGACCTACCAACACTAGGACATAGAAGAGAGAGGGGAGACCTAATACAAATCTATAAATTATTGAGCAAAATGGAAGAAGTAGACAACGAGGAGTTACTACTAAAAGAAGAAATTACGACCAGGAACACAAAAGGACACAGTAAAAAACTGAGGAAGGGAAGATGCTTGAGAGACATAAAGAAATATCACTTCCCACAAAGAAATATTGAGGTTTGGAACAGACTAAGTGAGGATGTAGTATCGGCGAGGAGTGTGCAAAGCTTCAAGGAAAAGATGGATAAATGTAGATACAGAGACGGGACCACACCAGCGTAAAGCCCAGGCCTGTAAAACTACAACTAGGTAAATACACACACACACACACACACACACACACACACACACACACACTTACAATAGCCAGCAGGAGGTGGCCGTTATCACCAAGACCACCTGGATCACCCTGGAACAAAACAGAACGGTCAACAAACATTGAACAACAACAACAACAATAATAATAATAATAATAATAATAATAATAATAATAATAATAATAATAATAATAATAATAATAATAATCATAATAATAGTCCTTGGTTTAACGAGTGTTGATTTATGGGCAAAAAAGATCACAAAACATGCCTTCACTTGGCGGTGGCTTGGTATATGAGCAGCCTGTTAGTACGTGTTTGTTTGTTTTTGTTGTTTTTTTTTATAAATTTGTCGCCACCTCAAGGGTGGCAAAACACTTGAAACACTTTACTATGCCTACAAACTATGGTTTTTAACAAGGATAAATGAATTTAGTAGTTTGTAAGCAGCCCATTTAAAGCAGATCTTGTTTTGGGCGGCATGTTTGTAAAAAAAATTCATTACATAATACATATTCACCCCTCATAGAACATAATAATCCACTTATATACATTAGCTATTAGATTAGATTATCAATACTGAGCAAGGATATACTGTTTATACTGTTTCTTAAATGTATGCAATGTTGGTAATAGTTGAACGTGATTTGGCACAGACTTCCAAATTTTAGGACCAGAATGAGCTAGAAAGTGCTGGAAGACACAGGCTATTTGGAGGCCACCGGGGTCAAGAGCGTACGTCCCTCTGAGGGGGTACCACAGACCCACGTTGCCAGATTGTCTTACTCAGCCTCTTATATTAACCGACTTCCGACCCAAAAACCCCAAATAATAATCGTTAACAACGGTGCCACAGACCCTTGGCGGTGGACGGCTCATGAAGGGGAGGGGAGGACGCCGATTGACTGACTCTATCTGGTGACGTCAGCCTAGCCGACTAAGTCAGTCTTTCAACGAGGACTGGCGTGGTTTTTTGTACAAGTTGAAGACGTGAGCGTGTGTTCCCTTTGCTCACTGCAAGACGAGAGTGCTCAAAGAGGAGAACAATGGGAATAGTCTCAGTCAGGGCTGCCACCTTGAGCTCAGAAAAATACAGAACGAATTTTACACGTATTTCAGGACGACACTTGAAAGTTGGAAAGTTTGGTTTAGTCGGCGCAACATCTGTGGTCACATGCCAGAGAGACAGAAGGGGAAGGAATTATAGGAGGAGGAAACAGTTGGAAAGTTTGGTTTAGTCGGCGCAACATCTGTGGTCACATGCCAGAGAGACAGAAGGGGAAGGAATTATAGGAAAAGGGAACAGATCCCAGGAGACGGGACACAATCCCCGATTAATATCTGGTACCCATTCACTGCTGGGTGGACAGGGGCGTAGGGTATTGGAAAAGCCGCCCAAATTTTTCCACTCCGCCTGGGAATCGAACCCGGGCTCTCTCGGTTGTGAGCCGAGTGTGCTAACCACTGCACCAGGAAGCCCCCCGATGACACTTGACAAACATAATTTTATGGACTGGTTTTGTGGTTCCCCAAAAAATGCACTCACTAGTTTTAAAATAGTGAATTTTATCTGCTTAACCATTCAGACAGCCAAATACGGAACAAATGGCATTCTGTATTTTAAGGAAAGGGTGGCAAGTTGGCAACCCTAGTCTCGGTCCGCGTTGTAAGCTCGTAGAGATAATATCCGTGCACTCGTGTCCGATTGCATTTGTGCTTTGGCGTGCGATCTTAGTATTTTCAACCCTACAGTGTGCGGTCTTTGTGGCTTTACCGTGAAGCAGCGACGGGCCAAATTTGTGGCTTTACCGTGTAGCAGCGACGGGCCAAATTTGTGGCTTTACCGTGTAGCAGCGACGGGCCAAATTTGTGCCATGATATAAACCCCAAAAAATAGATGATGCATAAACTGATCACAAATGCTTTGATATATATTATGAAATGGTTTGTGTGAGGATGATTTTTTCTCATTTTTCTCGCTTAGAGGGACCATTAAGAAACATGATCCCCGCTGCTACCAGGTTAACAATGTCCCCCAGAAAGACGGTTAAAAGAGATAGTGCTGCAAAGGAGAAAACAGGAATGGCGGATACTATGCTCACAACAGGACCGGGGGGGCAAGCCTCAGTGGCGTTCCTTTCAGTCTGCATTGTACACTTGCAAAGGTAGCACCTCACGCCGGTAGGCTTGTTTGGAGGGGTCTGATGGTATGGCCCAGCCCGTTGTGACGCAGGCAAGTGTTTATAGTGGCGCCATCATGCACTGGCTCATGCTGCCCCCCGGAGCTCATTTTAATCCTAGAATCTAGAGTCCGGGTTGACAGGTGGTCTTCTGGACAGCATGTGGGTAGTTTTAAGCCACTCGGCAGTCTAGTGTGTGATCTTTGTGTTTTCAGCAGTATATTATTACTATATTATTTATATATTATACTATATCATTTATATTCATATTATCATACTATATCATTTATATTATTTATCATTGCTGTTTGTTAGTAAAATTACATTTATTCTGTATTGAATAACAAGTAATATGATTTTATGTTAATATTTTTTGGGATATGGGACGCATCAATTGGGTCACTTAAACCGTGTAGCAGCGATGGGCCAAATTTGTGCCATGATTTTAACCCCCAAAGTAGATGATACATAATCTGATCAGAAATGCTTTGATATATACATTATGAAATGGTTTGTGTGAGGGTGATTTTTTCTCATTTTTCTCGCTTACAGGGACCATTAAGAATCATGATCCCTGCTGTTACCACCACCACCAGGTTAATTTCAATGGGGAAATTCGTTTTGGTTGATGAGTGTTTTTGAAATGCCAGAATTTTCTCTTTACTACACCCCCACACGGCCACCGTGTGTACCGAAACACACGAGAAATTAATCCAGACAAGGAAAGGTTTGCCGGCGCCGGGGATCAAACCCGCGACCAGCGAGACGGGAGAGCCACTCCTTAACCAGTCGGCCAAAGAGGTGACCCCCTGGCAGAGTGAGCTATGGGAGGCTCACCCATCAGGCAAGTCAGCACTACATTTTGGTTTGCAAGCAAAATTCCGGAACGAATTGAACTCATAAACCGAGGTATGACTGTATAAATAACATAGTAATAATATACAGTAGTCCCTCGCCATATCGCGGTTCACTTATCGCGGTCTCGCTGTATCGCGGATTTTAAGATTGTAAATATTTAGTTTCGTTTCGCGGATTTTTCGCTATATCGCGGGATTTTGCTGTATAGAGGTATTTTAATATATTTATTATTTTACTTATTTTTGCAGTAAAAGAAGCATTTCCTAGCCTAAAAAAATTGTAAACAATATAAAAAAATTAAGAAAGTATTAATAAGAACATATTAACCCGGTAGCAGCAACGGGCCAAGTTTGTGGCTTTGCTGTGTAGCAGCAACGGGCCAAGTTTGTGGCTTTGCTGTGTAACGTAAGTTTGTGGCTTTGCTGTGTAGCAGCAACGGGCCAAGTTTGTGGCTTTGCTGTGTAGCAGCAACGGGCCAAGTTTGTGGCTTTGCTGTGTAGCAGCAACGGGCCAAGTTTGTGGCTTTGCTGTGTAGCAGCAACGGGCCAAGTTTGTGGCTTTGCTGTGTAGCAGCAACGGGCCAAGTTTGTGGCTTTGCTGTGTAACAGGCCAAGTTTGTGGCTTTGCTGTGTAGCAGCAACGGGTTTGTGGCGTTAACGGGCCAAGTTTGTGGCTTTGCTGTGTAGCAACGGGCCAAGTTTGTGGCTTTGCTGTGTAGCAACGGGCCAAGTTTGTGGCTTTGCTGTGTAGCAGCAACGGGCCAAGTTTGTGGCTTTGCTGTGTAGCAGCAACGGGCCAAGTTTGTGGCTTTGCTGTGTAGTAACAATAAGTTTGTGGCTTTGCTGTGTAGCAGCAACGGGCCAAGTTTGTGCTTTGCTGTGTAGCAGCAACGGGCCAAGTTTGTGGCTTTGCTGTGTAGCAGCAACGGGCCAAGTTTGTGGCTTTGCTGTGTAGCAGCAACGGGCCAAGTTTGTGGCTTTGCTGTGTAGCAGCAACGGGCCAAGTTTGTGGCTTTGCTGGGTTGCAGCAAAGGGGCAAGTTGTGGCTTTGCTGTGTAGCAGCAACGGGCCAAGTTTGTGGCTTTGCTGTAGCAGCAACGGGCCAAGTTTGTGGCTTTGCTGTAGCAGCAACGGGGCAAGTTGGTGGCTTTGCTGTGTAGCAGCAACGGGCCAAGTTTGTGGCTTTGCTGTGTAGCAGCAACGGGCCAAGTTTGTGGCTTTGCTGTGTAGCAGCAACGGGCCAAGTTTGTGGCTTTGCTGTGTAGCAGCAACGGGCCAAGTTTGTGGCTTTGCTGTGTAGCAGCAACGGGCCAAGTTTGTGGCTTTGCTGTAGCAGCAACGGCCAAGTTTGTGGCTTTGCTGTGTAGCAGCGTTAACGGGCCAAGTTTGTGGCTTTGCTGTGTAGCAGCAACAGCCAAGTTGTGGCTTTGCTGTGTAGCAGCAACGGGCCAAGTTGTGGCTTTGCTGTGTAGCAGCAACGGGCCAAGTTTGTGGCTTTGCTGTGTAGCAGTTAACGGGCCAAGTTTGTGGCAGTGCTGTAGCAGCAACGGGCCAAGTTTGTGGCTTTGCTGTGTAGCAGCAACGGGCCAAGTTTGTGGCTTTGCTGTGTAGCAGCAACGGGCCAAGTTTGTGGCTTTGCTGTGTAGCAGCGACGGGCCAAATTTGTGGCTTTGCTGTGTAGCAGCAACGGGCCAAGTTTGTGGCTTTGCTGTGTAGCAGCGACGGGCCAAATTTGTGGCTTTGCTGTGTAGCAGCGACGGGCCAAATTTGTGGCTTTGCTGTGTAGCAGCGACGGGCCAAATTTGTGGCTTTGCTGTGTAGCAGCGACGGGCCAAATTTGTGGCTTTGCTGTGTAGCACCGACGGGCCAAATTTGTCCCATGATTTTAACCCCCCAAAATAGATGATGCATAAACTGATCACAAATGCTTTGATATATATTATGAAATGGTTTGTGTGAGGGGTGATTTTTTCTCACTTTCCTTGCTTAGAGGGACCATTAAGAATCATGATCCCTGCTGCTACTGGGTTAAAATAATACTAAATTGAAATAAAATACGTAGCGCACAGCAGATGCATAGACAAAGACTCGCACGTATGTAAAACGCAGCTACACACGGGCACACTATTGGCCGATGGATGGGAGGCGACCAACCAGAGCACTGTGTTCTGTATCCTGGGCGCTGATTGGCTCAGCGACCGTAGCATTTGTTGGTTTGTGAGTGGTTAGCTCGGGGACAAATGGAGAGTGTGTTACAGCTTGCTGCCGTTAAATGCTCGAGAAGTTGGCAGTGAGGACCCAGACAGGATGAGGCAATGACTGCACTTGAACAAGACTAAAGTCCTAAACTTGCTCAAAATAGTTATTCCAAGCTTATCTAGTTTGGTGGAGCTCTTTGCGGTGCTGGAATAAACACGTGGAGAGCTACTGAACCGAACAGCTGATACGCTCTTCTTCTTCTTGTGACCACAACTTACCGACCACACGAGTAACCGATATGTTGGTGACGAGTTTCTGACTAGAATTTCGATGAGTTTCCCGTGAAATGTAGCCGACTTTGAATCTCTCGAGAAACTAGTGGTTGGGTGACCTTGTTCACACGGCTGAGGCAAGATTCACAGAGATATGCGTGATTATATAAGTAATATATATAAAATATAATATATAAATTATAAAAATAATAAAATAAATATAAGGTCGCTACTTCGCGGATTTTCGCCTATCGCGGGGGGTTCTGGAACCAAACCCCTGCGATGAACGAGGGATTACTGTAGTGCTGAAAACACAAAGATCACGCACTTAAACAGGCATGAGCACGCGTGTGCTATATACCTCTGCAAGTGTACAAAATGGAAACGTTTGGAAAGTTTGGTTTAGTCGGCACAACATCTGTGGTCATATGCCGGAGAGAGACAGAAGGGGAAGGAATTATATAAGGGAACAGATCCCAGGAGACGGGACACAACCCCCAATTAATACCTGGTACCCATTCACTGCTGGGTGGACAGGGGCGTAGGGTATTGGAAAAGCCGCCCAAATTTTTCCACTCCGCCCAGGAATCAAACCCGGGCTCTCTCGGTTGTGAGCCAAGTGTGCTAACCACTGCACCACGAAGCCCCCACCGTCACCTAAACTCATCTAGCAAAGGTATAATGACAAACTGAGGAAACGTAAATGAACCCATCTATCCTGCAGACTTATTGGTGAGTCTGGGAGGCAGCGGGTGTAAGACTAGAGAAATACTGCTAAAAAGGCCGAACACCCATGCATAGCAATATAACAATAATAATGATAATGTGATGATACTCATGGTGGTGGTGATGATAATGGAAATAATGATGGTGGTAATGACAATGGAAATGATGAAAGTGATGATAACAGTGGTGATACTGATGGTGGTGATGGTGGTGGTGATGATAATGGTAATGATGATGGTGATGACAATGGTGATGATGAAAGTGATGATAACAGTGGTGATACTGATGGTGGTGATGGTGGTGGTGATGATAATGGTAGTGATGATGGTGATGACAATGGTGATGATGAAAGTGATGATAACAGTGGTGATACTGATGGTGGTGATGATGGTGGTAATGATGATAATGGTAGTGATGGTGGTGATGACAATGGTGATGATGAAAGTGATGATAAAGGTGATGATAATGGTAATGATGATGGTGATGACAATGGTGATGATGGTGGTGAGTCCAGTCATCACTCACCCCTTGTTCTGACCCTTGGCATCACTGCACCCACCACCAGTCATCACTGCTATGGGCACGGCGTCGGCACCCATGATGACCTCTGACCTGACCCTCTAGACGGACTCACGGGGGGGGGGGGGGTCAAAATAGCCGCAGTTTGTCTTGTACGTGTCGTTTACTTGTATGTGTCAGGTCCTTTTTTTATTTTTCCTGTTCTTCTTCTTTTGCTCTTCGTTTTTCTTCTTCTTCCTCTTTTTCTTCTTGTTTTCTTCTACTTCCTCTTCGCCGAGCCTCGCCCCTACACCGCCCCTACACACTGGGTTCTACTGGCACTCCGCAATTATTTGGTGCGTGTAGCCTTCGACGGTCCTCTGGTGGCTCTGTGTGGCTCTCATGGCACTCACTGGTCCTCTGGTGGCTCTGTGTGGCTCTCGTGGAACTCTCTGGTCCTCTGGTGGCTCTGTGTGGCTCTCATGGCACTCACTGGTCCTCTGGTGGCTCTGTGTGGCTCTCGTGGCACTCACTGGTCCTCTGGTGGCTCTGTGTGGCTCTCGTGGCACTCACTGGTCCTCTGGTGGCTCTGTGTGGCTCTCGTGGCACTCTCTGGTCCCTCGGTGCTGTGTGGTGGGAGCAGTTAGTGGTATGAAGCAGTAGGGCGGAGCGGCTCCCCGTTGGTAAAGTTATGTGCCTCCTGCCTCGATCAGCTGGCAGCTGCTCTTGCTCTTGCTCTTGCTGTACAGTGACCCGTTGGAGAGTCAGGCCTTCGTATCGGCACACCCTGTAAAAATAAAACAACACAAGCAGTATCCATTACAAATCTTCCAATTCCCTATTTCTTGCACACCACATCTTTTCCAGAAAGCTCTGCGGGACTCAGACCACCTGTAGTTTCTTGCATTCACACTGCTTGGCCACGGCAGCGGCCATCTTCCCTTCCTCTTCTTCTTCTCTGACCTGTTATTTCCCTAGTTTGTGTTTAATTGTGTTTTAATGGCGGGAAATACTTGACGAAAATGTGCTTACTGTTTTTGCGGGTTTAAATTGTCTTAGATAAGTGTTTTCATGTGTTTTTAGGGGATATTGGATTTCCCGGCATTCGCTCTAATGGCGAAAAATTATGAATAAAACGTCGTTAGTGTTTTTTGGGGGTTAATTTGAGTTTCATCTTATTTATTTTGGTAAGTATTGCTCGTCTTTTGACTTTTATCAACTTGTAAACATCAATAAAAATACACTGTAGCAGCTTTGCACGAAAATGTCTACTTGTTTGTTGATAGCCAGGCTGCCTTGCATGAACTTGTGTCCTCCTCCCCTGCCGACTGTGATCTTGTAGCTAAGTGCCTGACTGCCGTCCGTGCCC